>NC_042495.1:114426228-114428630 GCF_005508785.2 Acyrthosiphon pisum
CCCCAAGCCCCCACCTATTTGCGCCAATGCATATCACATTATAATATAGTTATTTTTACCAACAGGAAATAGTACGAACGTCGAACACAATATATACTATCAGAAATTATCGCTACCAAATATCACTATGACTTCTAAATGACTTATCGACGTATTAAATACGACTATGTAGTATGTGGTATGTATTGCACCATTCAACTATCCGTATTCGAATAATATGTACTTAATGTTCAAATCGAATGGAGTATATAAATCATTATCTTTTTCGATTTGAACTATATATACTAATAATTATAATAGTTACCTACTTAATAATATTATCTTGGAAATATATTTAGAAATAATGTGTAAGTAACAAAATAATAATGATAATAATAATAAAATTGTTTTTAAAATTAATTAACTCTTCTGTTTTCATTATATAGATTAGTGTTTACATAATATAATAACTATAAAGTGAATAAAGACCTTTTCGTGTGATTAAAAACCGCAATTCATTAGAGTGACAACGTGGCATATTATACTGACCCGATCGTTGAAATTGACAATGAAACCTAATTAAGTATAATATGCGTCATAATATTATGTATGTACGATGTACCTACACTAAAATATTTTTTCACATAAACCATAGCGGTATTATGTATTCACTTTCAACTCTCGCAATTTATTTGCATAAACTGAACAAACAGTAAGTTATAGTTTAGCGGTAAACAAATGTATGTATTTCTATTAAATTTATAATAAATAAATCAACGATTTAGTATTCCAAGAAAAAGCTAAGTGAAAACCGACATGTGACGAAATTAAATTTAAAAATTGAATACCAAAAATATTAATTAAGAAACAATAGTGGTCCACCCCATCGGGTATCTAATATCTATATACCTAGACACCTAGTAATATTTAAAGTTTTTAAAGTTAAAAACCTCGGTAGTTTTTGTAAATGTTCTACACATGAACTACATGTCTACATGTATGTGAGGATATTAAGAACTCGAGTTTAGAGGTTACATATGATTGAATAATTTATTTTAAAAACTATTGTCTATTATACTATTATGTTTTATAATCAATAATTCTGTAAATGATAAACTTTCAGCCACTTTTAACTTCCATATATCAACTATGGAGGTTGAAATATAGTAAATTTGGGTTTACGTTAGAACTTCTAAATTATATCAATATATGTATAACATAATAATTTATCATATAATGTTCCTAGTTATGTACCTACCTGTCCTATCTATCCGGTCCACGTGCGTTTTACATAGATACATTTAAATTTATCTTTTTAATAGTTCTAAGTTATGATAAAATGATAAATGTGTAGTGCGTACAGACGTACAGTGTTTATTTCATACCACTTTCTTGGAGATGAGTCAGAGAAAAACAATTAACCCTAATAAGCTACTCGCCCCCAGAAGTAGTTTCTGAAATAAATACTGATAGTATATGAAAGTCTGACATAAATAATAATATTATAGGTACGTCATATTCTATATAGGGTTACCTACGTCATATTCTTATTTTGAACAGAAAATGAATAAAGGTTTATAATCCGTACTTGACTATGTAAAACTTTCAGATTTCTTTCGTCAATGGTTTTAACCATCAAAATTTAAGATTAAATTTTAGTTTTTGTATAAATAATAAATACTCTCATGGATGGTTTAGTAACAACGTTATTATATGCTGGATAAGTTATTTGTTATTTTTTGTAGGCAAGTTTTATATTATATATAAATAGAATGTTTGCTGCTCATGTTTTATTCATATTCAAACACACCTATAAGGAAATTATTTTCCAGAAATATATAACGACCATAATCTTCCTTTCATCCCCGTGAATGGGATTCATCAAAAATTCATATTAAATGTTTTCATATTCCAACATGAAAAATATACATATAATACATAATAGATGATCCATTTAAGTGTCTGCTGTTACTCATTATTTCGAAGTTGAATTTTAATGGAATTATAACTTTTACATAATTTGTTGTTACAACATTTTGAAAAAAAATAATGTTTCAAATTTTTTGTATCTATTATTTGTTCGGTTTGTAAGTTTTTAATGAAAGCATGCTGTATGCGCATACCACATAGTATTTCGAAGTAGAAAATTTTTCAGGGTACCTAATTATGTAGTTTTGTGGGTACATAAAAATCAAAATATTCTGATACAATGAGTGCTAAACTCGATCGAAATATATAATGGATCTGGGTTCATCGTGTATATTATAATGTATATATTTCATAACATTTAATTTGATGATTCTTTTGGAAATTCGTATTAAGTAATCTATGCTGGCTACAAAACTGCAATAATCACGGTCATGAACGATGATATTAACTATAGATACCAATAGGCAGTGCCTCGACTTGGGGGGGAGAGACGC
>NC_042495.1:114428720-114454535 GCF_005508785.2 Acyrthosiphon pisum
TTATATACCTAACTTGTAAAATAATTAAAATTACCAAACATTTGTATTGAGTTTATTGTTTAATAACTTAATGTACGTACACACATGATATGCATGATACGCACATAGTACATTGTACATTCCACAAATTACAATCGTACATAGGTATAATGAGCAAAGGTTATATTTTCTTGGTCATACATACATAAAGGCAATTTCAATCAACTTGTGATTAAATATGTATATTTGTTAGTTTATATTTTTTGCCAACCACGGCTCAGTAACATTTAATAAGTGATATGGGGACGCTCATTTTTTTAAAGTAACAGAGTCCCCCTACTTTAATTTTGCCAAGTCGAGCACTGCCAATAGGTTATACACTTATACGCAGACTTGGGTACTGGGTAGTATTCCGAATACTCAATTAGGTATTTTGAATACTTTTTTTCTTAGGTATACTATCTTATATATTACTAATTATTACTTATTAACTTATTAATTATATTAATACAATACCCAGTCAAGTGCCACTAATGGGTGGCTTCTTAATCACGTACTCATGTATTTTTTTTTTCTTCTAACCCTTATCAAATATGCTAATTGTGCATAATTTGTACAGATTGTATATAATAATGTGTAAAATAAAAAAAAAAAATTATATTAATTTGGATATAATTTATAACCAATACATAACCAGATAGGTGTGTATTATCAAGATTCTAATAATGTTAATTTATAAACACAAAATTTAAAAATTAATATTTTTGCTATTGAAATCTAAATCTATTAAAAAAAAATATTCGAAAAATATTTGGAATACTTTTTGTGAAGTATTCGGAATATGTATTTGAAATATTTTAAAAAGTATTTTACCCAAGTCTGCTTATACGTAGTAATAATGACCAGACTTAATTATTTTTAACAACATGGTTCTTATAATGGGTAATTAATAATTGAGAAATGGCATATAATTTGATAATAAATAATAATTCAGATTTCAGAATACCTACAGATTATTTAATTTAAAAAAAAACATCGTTTACGTGCGTATTTGTGTTTTGTATACTATTTTTACAGAATATATGCAAATTCAGCAAAATTTGGATACCTAATGGATAAACCCTCCAAAATATCACTGATTATAATATTACCAGGACTAACTTTTTGAAATAATTTTGATGAAAAAAATCTTATTACTCCTCCACTGTCAACCGCCAGTTTTAACATGCCATTATTTTCGCTACTGGAATACGTAAATATCATACTCAATACACACTGCAGTGGTCAGCACTCCACGATATACGTTTATGATGTGAGGAAAAACCAAAAACTTACTCAATGGCCGAAGTACCAAATCTGAAATCAGAATATGGATATAACCAGCAAAATAACAAATAAGCAATTATTGTGATAACAGACATTTCGGGAACAGTCGGACGGGTAAACAATGATGAACGTACCTATTCATCAATAATTATCGTCACCAAGCCGAGAAAATAATTAAAAAATAAATATAAAGTTGTTGTATATATCTATGGTTCATCATTTTAACAATTACTTGATTATTTTATCTTTATCGAAACAATGTGGCTTTTCTATTAGAAATATTAAGCATAAGACACGTGTAAAGCTCACATTATAAAAGGTACAAAAACCTTTTTTTTAATTTTTTTAATAATATATAGGTATTTAAAAAACGGCGATGAGATTGGCTTCAACATATTGTTCTTCATATGAATCTCATAATATAGGTATTTTTTGCTGTAAAACCACTCTTTTTTAATGATATTTCGCTTGTTTTGCGTTGACATGTTTTTACGGCTGATAATGATCGGTTTGTTAGCCTCTTAACTAGGTACTTGACATAAATTATTGAAGTTTAATTCCGATGAAAAAAACTTTGTCGGTACAACTTGGCGCTATATTCAAAACCTGCACAGAACCGGCACGTATTACAAACCTAATAGCCTAATCTATACGCATAATAATATGCGAATCATGTTTCACGTACTTGTGTGTGTGTGAGTACGTGTATTATTTTATGTAATAACAAAGGAAAATTCTCTGTATACATACAATATAATATTTTATTCTATAATAAATTATTTCTTCGTTTCAATACGCATATATGTATTCGTAAAATCATCAATAGGTTATACATATCATTATACATATTATTATGAATTATGATATTATCGTATAAAATATGAATATTCAATATTTAAATCATACCTCTTTCTGTCCGTCAGCAGAATGCCAGAATGATCAGTCACTGATCGCAGTGGCGTATCCACTTTTTTTCTGGGGGAGGGATTCAAAATTAAGTGTTGACAAATTTTATCTAAAAATGATTGTTATATTATTTACTAATTTTTGGTGGTTGGGGAGGGGGGTTAAAACCACCTAAACCCCCTGGATACGCCACTGGATCAGTGTATTGCCATATTGTTGTTATTACTATTATTATTTTTGTTATATAGGCAACTTACCTAATATACAGCTGTTACATTGTTGCTGTACGTCTCTACCTAAATGGTATATCTGGAGGTTTTTACGAGCGTCACTACGTTCAAAATCACACACTTGCTGTTCATGACATTTTGTCTATTAATGAAATTATTAACGAAACTTTGAAGGGTCGATAATTCAAAACCACACACATTTGATTGATAGTTAAAAATTAAATACTTATTATTGTTAAATACATTGATGTAATCAATAATTTTGTATTAATATAAATTGGTTAAAATAAATATAAAATAGATATTAGGGACGATAAAACAAAGTATACGCATAATGTTTAGATTGGTATACATTTGTATACTTACATAGTTACATCCGACAGTTTTCAGATATTGAGGTATTCATGTTCAATCAATGTTATTTCATTGTTTATGAATTATGAATCGATTACCATATATAAATTTTAAATTACTGTATTTCTTTATCCTTATCTACTTTACGTTTACGGTTACAGTACAACTTACAGAAAACCTGAATAAAGCAGACAGTCCGAGACCATCAAAAGTGTGCATTATAGACGGACACGTATTATTTATAATACCTATCTTTTTGCAGGGACAAAACCTACCCTAACCTATAATATTGTGCGTTCGAGGGAGGTGTCTGGCGTCCGCTATATACAGGTGTCCGTTAAGACTGCAAGCTTCACTGTATGAGGTACAGCCGTATCATCTACCTATAAAGTCAAGTCCTCTCTACAAAATAATATAGTCTATACCAGGGCTTAAATCAAAAATAATAACATCGTTTACCGGTATATGGATATTGATCGAATGACTGTTTAACGTTAGGTATATAGAATTTAAACGTTATTCAACTTAAGCGTTTAAACGTTTTATGAATTTAAACGTTATGAAGCGTTTATCTGATGGATATAGCTTGTTTCTCACACAAAACAGAGTTATTGAAAAATATAATATTACAAAAATAACCATAATATATATTTTACTGATAGTTATAATTTTATGGATATATTTTTTTTCAGGCAATTATATTATGTTTCAATCGTTTATCGTTTCTGTTTCGTTAACTGTTATTCGTTTCAATCGTTTATCGTTTATCGGTTTCCATCGTTTTTTGATATGTTTAACGTTATACTCATAACGTTATAAAAACGTTTTGAAGCCCTGGTCTACACACGTCATAATGTATGTGTGTCATGTAGGTACTCGTGTGTGTGTGTGTGTGTGCATGAATTACATATTATTAAACATGCGCGTATGACAATAATATTGTTTATCCTTTATCATTTCATAGTTGTTATTGTTGCCGGATAGCCGGTATATAATAATATGATATTAGCACACGCAAGCACAAATTGCGCTTGTTATTATTAGCTAAATAATTTGCGTTATTAAAATTATTACGCGACGCATTAATTTATCGTAACAACGAGTAACGTGCGTACGTGTGCAACTCGCACAATAATTCGTTTAACCCGCGACCACCGTATTACAATAATAATTATAATATTATGTTATTACTTATACTTATTGTTATAACTTGTTATAATTATAAGACTTAAATAACACGTTATATTGCGCGAGATAAATGCGGATTTTATTTTATTCGTAATATTTATTATTGATAACAATTAACATTTAACAATATTATATTATGTATAGTATTGTTCCATTAACCTTGTGCGTGCAGTCTATACGTAAGAACGCGAAACGTGTTTCGTTAATTAAAATAACGATCGCGTTTTAATTCGTTCGGCTGTGACGCGTCTTCGTCGTTGCCGAGACGTCGGCGCAATTGCGGGGAAGATAATAATAATATAGCGTTAAAAAACTAAAAACAACCGACGCTCACGAGCGTCATTGTTTCGGAACAACATTTTTTCGCACGGAGCACTGCAGCAACAGCAGAGGCTGCGTCATTGCACAGAACCGTTGGCAAAATCCGATATGACCCAGATCGCGCGCAGCATGTGACGACGGGCAAGTCGGAGGAACTCGAAACGGGGCGTTTTCGAGAATCGGACGCGTCCGCGAATCGAAACGACGCAGATTTATAACAATGAATAATAGGAATACATTACTACGCTGTAATAATTTTTAAACACTGTTCATGGACAGGCGAATAATAAATCGCTTACGCGCGAATCATGGAAACCGGAATCGATCGAACGACTCGGTATATGGTACTTACCGCATACCGCGTGTACAAACACGGTAATATATTGATATCGCCTCCGGTCTGCGTAATATATATTTTTATATCATTAGTGTTGTAGGGGAATAAATCCCGGTAGTCGAATCCTCCGGAAAAAATCACGGCCCACACGCGGTTCTACGCGTAAATAAAATGTAGCAAAAGCAGATGGTATATTATAGGTAAGGTACACCTAGTCAATATACGTAAACATAATATTTTATAGTATCTATACGACTTTAACCGTCATAAATATATACGAGTATACGACACACGCATATGGTATATGAAATATAAATAAATAATAATAGAACATTAAAATATTACACGGGTGACTCTTTACTAAACACTAATTTTCATTGAAGTATTTATCGTTTTTGAAAATATTTGATAATAATTTGAAGGCATTATAAAACAACATTTTTAAATTAAAGCGTTTGAATTAAAATTTGTCGATATTGAATATTCACCGACAAATTAACGAGTTCCCATTAATCGATTTCTGATAGTTTGTGGCAATTCAAAAACGAATAACCGTAGATACTTGAAATTAATTGTCACCAAATGTCTATAGGTATTATTAGCATTTTTTATACATGCTAATATTTAGTACGAGTTTGTTAGCAACGGTAATACGTTGCCAAAAGGAAATTATTTAATAGAAGTGTTATGAGTGTTTATTCATTATTGTAGCAAATTAATGAAATTAATTTTCCAAAATCCTGATTAATAAATTAATCCAAGCTGATCATGAGCAACGTACCTTTAAAATATTAAATAAATATAACACAATCTTGCACTTTGATTGTGAAAATAATTCTAATAACAGTATAACATGACATACTGACATACAATTGTCAGAAGTTAATATTAATTCGATTTAGAACAATGTAGGAGAATTAAATAAATCAAATAGCAATGCATAAACAACATACGCAGAACGAGGAGCTTTTCTACACTGTGCTCGGAAAATACCAAAACACATATTCTATTATGGATAGCCTTTGTTAAAGACAAGCATGGAAATGTAAAACAATGGAAAGTTCTTTTGGATAATGGTTTTCAGATATACTTAATAATATATGTTGTTACTAATCAGTAATCAATATACCTACAAGACCTAAATATTATTATGCTCTACCTATCTAACACATAACTAAGGTCTAAGGTAAGTGTTAGTAGCCCACTTGAGTGTTAATCCCCTCCAGGCTCCAGGGTGGGGGGAGGATAAAGACGAATTCAAGAAGTGCACTTACCTTGAAGTGAAGCATTCATAATATTCATATTCATAATTATCCATTACTTCATCATAACTCGATGGTTTTGATTTAATTGTGTGTCCCTCTATATGTGAATAATGATTAGGTAGTGAAATTAACACGTACCTAATTAAATTGAACTTTTTACTAAATTGTTTATTGCGATTTGCGTACTCAAACACCATGTTTAAATAATTTAAAAATTCAAAAAACAGAAAAATTAATAAAATTATTAATTTCAAATTTCCAAAAACGTTTTGGCATAAAAACGATAGTAAATAATAATGACATGCTAATTGGTAATAAATATGATATGATAACGGATAAGAAATGTGCGTACTGTCCCTAGACGCTCGTACCAAGACGTATCAATAGTCAATACAACTAGACCTGATAACAATTGCGTCATATCAAATTGTTTTAAATATCTATACATAATATGGCAAATTATGTTTATGCAAGCCACGAATTCTGTCTGGAATTTAATAATTTTTCTGGAAAACAAATTTAAGAAGTTGGCCAGATCACAATATTGGATTTTAAATACTCAAATGTCTACCTTTCGCAGTACTAATAAGATATAAAATTAGCAGGTCACGGTAGTGTCATGACATTGGATGTGTCAAGTTTGTGTTCAACATTTTATTATTTTTTACCGTTATAATTTCTTGAGTTTATTTTGCTCTTTCAACGACAACATACATTTTTAATACCATATCCTCAAGCAGAATATTTTAGCGAATATTTAAATATATGTACCTACAAAAGAATTGAATTTCGAACAAGTACCTAGTTAATTAGTAATAAACTTATAAATATTAAATTTTAGAGCCGTATATAGTGAAACAACCTTCCGCAGAGTATAGGTAGGTACACCTGTGCCACTCCAGTCATTTCAGCTAAACTTTCAATACCTTCAAAGTTATAACTTTTCACATATTAATATTCCCTGCTTCTGGGTATGAAATTAAATATGCATGCTGTCATTAAAAACACGAAAAATTTGAAACATGATAACGATAACAAATGTAATTATTTTCAAAAATGTTTTTTAACGACTGAAAATTATCTTAAAGAAATATTTACAAAAACGTTAAAATATTTTGAAAATATGAGTGTTTACCTTAAAAATAATCATCCTGTCTACCTATAAACATGACTCGTCCTAAATGTAATAAATATGAAAATGACCAACTATATAAAAGTTTTTTCTATTTCTATTTATCATAATAAAATTAGACCACTTGCTGTAACTAAATTGTTTTAAATTTAAGTATTTCTTTCTGTCCTTTGATTTTTTTTTCAAACATTGAATTTTTTGTTTACTTGTATCAACCACGATTTTCCCACTTTGTGCTATTGCTATATTATAAATTACAATACAATTACGTTGGTGTTTGAACTGTGGTAAATAATTTATGTTAAATGGAAAATTAATTTTTTTTAAATGTATTTCAGTGATTCGATGAAAATGATAAAATATAACAATATGAATATTCGAACACTTTTTGTATTCGATATTGTGTATTAGGTATACTGTTCAATGGCGTAAGTTATAATTCATATTATACTTTGTTTCAGCGTATAATATAATAACTATATTAAATGTATTATTAACATTTATCACGCTTCTTTTGCGACCGCTTAACTTTTATACTTACATTGTCTTTCAATATTTAAATAGTACCATGATTTGCGTGTTCATTTTCACTTCGCATTCGTTTGATAATTATAATTTATATTATAGTACAAAAAAAAAATTGAGGTAACAATAAAAAAAAATGATAGGAGTGACATTTTCCTCCTAGGAGGCCTTTGCACGCTCTGAGGAATCATATACCAAGTATAAAAAACATGTTTTTAAGATAAAAATATTTTTGATATATAGGGTGATTCACCGTGCATTCTCATCCCATTTTCCTTTAATAATGAATTTATTAAAATTATAATTTTTGGAAATTATATAATATTTAATTAGAGACCATATTTTTAAATTGTTTTTTATTTCTATAGGTAAAACCTATTTAAAAAGGTGTTCTGTGGTGACACAAACTTTGTTTTTCAAATGAAAACATCCATTTTTACTATAAATTATTGAAGTAGTAGGTATTTAAATGTTTACCTACCTAACTAATTCAAATTTCAAATGAGTAGTTTCCCAGCTATCAAAATGTTATACTAAGAATGATTAAAAATAGTCCTGGCCTATTTTAATGGTTTCACAAAAATATAAAATATATTTAATATTAGATCTAGTGTTTATTATACTTGGACCATGTTTTAAAATCACAAATACTGATGGATCACCTAATATAAATTAATAAAATGTTCAATCCTATATAATGAACATATTATCCTCAGTACTTAAAGTAACATATTATCCTAGGTACACAAAGTTAAAAACTAAAAAAAAAAACTCGTTCGAATTTAGATATTTTACGACAAAACGTTCAGTAAAATTCACTGCTAAATAATTTATAATAGAAAAATAGGTTCTCATTTGAAAAACAGAAGTTTGTATTTCCACTTTTTAAGTACCCAGTACAAACAATCTCAAGAATTTAAAAGTACGATCTCTAAGTACATTTAAAATTCCAAAAATCAGAATTTTAATAACTGCATTGCGAAGAAAAATAGAAGAAGAGCATGCTAGGAGAATCATTCTGTATATTATATTACGCTCGTGTTTTCTTTATTGTCATTTTATTATAATATTATTTTCTCAAAGGACGTCGGCGATGATTCCTATTTCATCGTGAATACCTATATATACAGCGGGGAGGTCGCGGTTCAGATCGATTTTTCACCCACCGTACCGATCGTCCATGGACCGGTTCGGGGGGCCCACGTAAGCAAGTAAGTAAGTATACGTCCCTCGTCCACATCAATATTATCATTACTTATACGTTTTATAAAATTATATCATTAAAACAATCAATCGAGTAAATAGGTAGGTGTATATATATATATTATGTATACGTGAAACACAATATCGGTTTGTACACGGACACATAACCGTATTATATTCGTCGTGGTGGCCCACACACACGCACGGGGCGGCGCGTATAGCGTCTAATATCGATCGGCGGTCGGTGCCCTCTCCGCCGCGGCCCCGACGAGGAGGGCACGCTCAGTCGTCTAGCACGCGGACGCTCGCACGCGCATGGGCGAGCGCCAGCGCACACCGGCAGGAAGCAGCGGCGGCGTCCCCACAACGTCCCGAGTCCACGTCCACAGCGGTGCGCCGTGAGACAGGTCGCGCGGTCCTGAGTCCGCGCGCGTCCTAAGTTGCAGTGTGCGGCCGCGTGTTGTTTGAGTAACGCGGGCGGCGCGTGCGATGCGATCCCGGTCGCGGGTTACCGGCGGCACGACGACCACGACGATTGCACTGGCACCGGCATCCGGCGACGACGACGACGCCGACGACGACCATCACCACGATCACGACCACTACCACGACCACGACCACCACCACCAACAACAACACCACCACAACCACCGCGGTCGTGACGGACCGCGTTATCGCATCATCATTCAACGTCCCGCCGCCGACGCACCTCCGCCGACGGGACGCCGACCAGACGACTGCGACATCGAAGAACATGGCCAAGGCGGTGACGAGTCGCTGAACTACGACCACAAAGGACGACGGAGATCGAGCCGAACTTGCGGATACACCGGCTCAACCAAGACATTCGACGTGAGTGTGTTATATTTTATTAGAATAGTATGTAAGTACCTGATGCTGTTAGGACGTGTGAAATTCGAGAAGAAAAGTGCAATACACTGCGGTGGTAATACGTACCGGATTCATATCAATAAGTCCGATACGGCAATACGATTAGCAGTTAAGTCTATAAGGTTTATATTTAGACACTGTGACTGTGGTTAGGCACTGTATAAAATTGTACCGCAACAGGTACCTATATGAAATAATGCAAAAATATTAATTTTGATTTTTGAGTCAAATTAAGTTCTATGTTGGAAAATTTGTGGTGCCACAAAAAAATAGCCCTACGGTGACAAAACTCTTAATCCGGACGATGATCGAAATGTATCACATGGTATATCGCACATGTGATTTATTGAGAACGTTCGAAAAGTTTAAAATAATATTACATTTTTTTTTAAACTCTGTTATACGTATAGTCCTAACTCCTAATGTTTCGCAACAAAGATAACTATGTATTTTCAATTTCAGATATAGTCTAAAACAAAATACTTGTTTTTTAAATGTATAAAACAAATTCTCTCTGAATAGAAAGATAGTTATTGGAAACCAAAAATCTTTGATAAGGCCGCCTGCCCCTCACTGATAGGTATAACTATGTCGTCCTTTTCGATAGTGCATGCGTACCAGTTATCTTAGCAACAACCCCTTTACTGAATCCTGCGAGCGATGAAAGGACTTCCTTACGAGCAGTAATCAGTGTGCTTTCTTATATTCTTATTATATTGTATTATAATATATTATAGGTATATTAAATATATTTTACATACAATATTGAATTGTACCGTGAATTTGATTGAATTCTCGAATACATGACCTCCAGAATCCACCGAACATTTGGAGAAAGGTAATTATCGTAATCCAGCACTTAGTGTAGAGAAGAATCTATGTTTTAATATACATTAATAAATTACAATAATCTTTCTTTTCTTACTTTTACGTTATTAAAGACACGTGTAATCAACATTTTGGAAGCCGACGATTTGCGCTTACGAACATACATTATTATCCGCTACTTACCCTCTTAGAAAAACGCTACACACCGTGACATCGTGATTTGAATGTACGCCGATAATAGGTTAATATATGTACCCTATAATACACGTCTTCATGTCTATCACGGTAACAGGCATGCGAATCGGACGACGGTCTTTGTAATCACCACAATCCCGTGAATATCGGTGTTTAATGTCTTCACCCCGGGAGGGATTCGTATGGACCACAGGGTCACCATACTGAAATTCGTAAATACAATGTCTCTGCAGTGATTAGTCACGCAGTGGGGATGCGTGCACAATCGTCCCAAAAAGCAAGTAAAAAGACCTATTTATTGTAGTTTAAAGATACAATCTAAAAATAAAACTATAAACAAATAACGGCCAGCACAAAATATTTCTTCACTTTACGCCCGTTCCAAGATCCACCTCTGCCATAATATTATAATTGTTATTCGAATATAATATTTACAAACCATGATATTATTGATATCGTATTATTATATTATCTTACGAGGGTTGCAGTAATTCAGCGGATATCGTTTTCAGCCGATTTGGACGCTTTTCCGGCGTTTGAGTTTTCGGATGATTTAATTTCAATCAGAATTACGTACAAAATAAACAACCATCATACCGTGTTAAACTGTTATATTATATACCTACACCCGCCATCGTCGTAATCATTTATGCGAGTTTAGTGTATAACACAAATTCGCGTCTGACGGTAATGACTTTAGTGCGGTCACATTCAAAATGTTATTGCGCACAGTGAAATGTTTCGTGTCCGTTTTCAAAGGGATAATATACACGACGTTAGTATAAACATAATGTTTGTGTACGGAATATACTTATATACCTACCATATATTATAAGCACGTAGAGTACTAAATAATATAGACGTTGTATAATATATTATTGTATCGTGTATTCGTGTGTAATGGAATGTTTTAAGTAACAGCTTAACATATCTGAGCGGTATAGACTCAATAAGACTGCTAAAATATTATAAATATTACTTTTCAATACTTATACATATCTCAGTGAAATCGTCCGCTGTCAATTTTTGATTTCAAGTGATATTTATTCACTTGTTTGTAATTCTCTAAAGCTCGTTTAGGTGCGCGGAAGTCGTTCGTTAAAATTACTCTTCGTAGGTCCTTATAATATATACAATAATATGTATGTGCAGTCTTCCACGACGTATATATACGCGAATCTGTGTCCGAATAAGTCTTATACCGGAGTGGCAAAGAGTGCGTAATTAGAATATAATTTTATATCTGACTTATTCACGGACTCGCACACGATATTATTTATTTCCTCGGGTTAGGATTCAACTCACACATGCTGGTGCATCGGCGATTATTACGGTGTCTTGTAAAGCTTCCCCGATATTAGGTTAGGGTAGGTTCTAATGTCGGGATTACACATTTCATCGGGCACTCACGTATTACCCGGGTCTCTATATACAAACGAAATTTTCCGTCGCCAATGCGTTTTGTCACATTATGCGTGTGGCATGTTATATTTTATTTATTGTAAAACATAAAGAATTATGATTTATGACAATAACATGTAGGTATTTTACGTTTACGAGATGTTCGCGTTTTCAGGTAGTTTAGGTTAGGTTACATTATTATACTTGAGTTGAAAATATTCCAATGACCTATTTGTAAATAATATTCATTGACATGTTTAACCGCGCACCGATGAACACTCGTGACTCTTGAATTGATATAATGCATATTACAATATAGACTACTATTACGAGCGTTGGATGTTATTACTTATGCAACAATAAAAAAACTCGTATGAAAATTAAAAATAATTTCTTTCATTGTTAAGTGCGCTCTATCGAATTCTTTATTATGAACTATGCACAAACAATGTTTTTATACATAGTAAATATATACATCATTAAACGCGTTCCGTACGACTGTGAAACTCAATATTATACACCGTAAGTGTATTGTGTTGTGTATATTATTATATACGTCACACGATATAATATCAGACCGTCGTATGCAAAACAAAATGAATAACAATATAATATAATATTATTATGTACCTATATCGCAGTCATACGGTTCAAACAGCTATGAAAAGTCTCACGGTGGCAATTTTTTCCTCCGTCCCTTGCGCGTTCTGGTTTAAAAATATCCATTACGATTTTATCTCGTGCACAAATCAGCCATTTCTCTAATGCGTTTTTCTGCAATCGCCGTAAGTAGTGGTGGGCATAAAATAACAAACGACAATATGCTCTTACACATCTGTCTACCGCGAGGCCATCATTGCAGGTTGTATAGGTATACTACACCATCATATATACTCGTTATATATATTACATATTGAATATTGATTATAAACATTTCCCGCTGCTTCTCTATATAATAGCCTGCGTAACATAAACAACGCGCTGATCATATACGTGCATATTATACCTTACTATATTGGAATGAGCTTGTTTTATCCGTATACGATCGACCAGATTGTGATGTTTTGTAATCGGGCCCAATCGGGGTGTGCCATAATAATTGTATCATTTTTCAGGCAGTCTTAGGGTAGGTATACAATAATAACGTATAGGTAGTGTAAATATAATATAATGTGCTTTTATGGAAACTCAATTATCTCGGAACATCAAAAATGCAGTAGGTACCTATTTACATTGACGCCAAGTGAGTATATAATACAATATCAAACCACTTTGGCAATTATTATCACATTTCGGTGTATCTAACAAAGTCTTGTATACCTAACCGCACCTTCGGATGTCTGACGGGTCTTTTGACATTTAAAAAAAACTTAAATATATTAGGTCAACAATTTAACGGTTATTTAGTTTGTTCAATTTATTTTAGTGTCACTTCTTTGCACACGTTTTAATCTCCATAAGATTTAATTAACGTTTCAACTTTTAAATTATAATTGTATAGTTAAAAAAAAACACAATTTATTTCAATCCTATTATAATTTATAAATCATTATATTATAAGGTCGCAACACAAAATTTTACGTAACTATGAGGTCTTATTGAGTTTATTTTTTGATTCTGTTGCAAGCACACAATATATATTCTTTAATAATACTAACTTTGACATAAGATACTTATCTGAATACCGTACACAGTGACGCTAGTCTGTTTGATTGAGAATAAAAAAAAATAAGTTATTATAGAAAAAAGATTCTTAAGGGTTTTCTATACGAATAACAATATATAGTATGTATTATATTGCATATTATGTTCAATATATTTGAATACCATTCGACAATACCTTTTAAAAAATTCGACTCTTCAAATGGTATATGATTTTATAGTAAGTTGTTATTGTAAAAATATTTATTAATTGTTATATATTATATTATGTCATTATGAACACGCGGTAATAAATTGTAAATGATGATTAACGGGATAGTTATATTCAAAGAAATATGTGTTTATTGTGTTTTATCACTCAACATTTTGAAATATAGTGTTAAACCTGAGATGAAAGTTGTTCATTTTTGTTTTTAATTATTTATATAGGTACTATCTAATTTTAATTTTGTTTGCCAACGTCCATTGATAATCAATCTGAGAGTCATTGGATTAATTTTTATTAAGAAAGTCCTTAGATAAAACCTGATCATATTGACCCATATATCATTAAGTTATTACAAATATTTCTCTTCTTAGAAATGTTTTGGTGTAGCGCCAAATATGTGTCAAATGATAATTTATCGAGGTAATTAAAAAATATTTATATTTAAAGGTAGGTTATATGTATATAATTAATATATTAATATCTACCTATTTGTCGAGAATAAATATATTATAATAGCCTACCTATTATTAACTGGCTTCTGCAACACAACTAGTAAACGTGTCATTTGTCTGAAATCTATATCGAAAAATAAATTACCAAATATACATTTTTTTGTCTTTTACTTAAATCAGTTTTGTACGTTTCAACCAGAATAGATTGTGTCATAATAATATGTGTGTGGTATGCATAGTGTTCGTTTAACCTATCTGACAATCATTCATCACGGTCACAGCAGAAACAGAACGTCATTCGGTCGATAAAAAATTTCTAACTAACTGTACACAGCCAGTGGTCTTATTTTAAATAAAACTCAAAACAATCTCAATGCATACCAAAAACAACAACTACGGTTTAATGACGATTTGTGCGTAAGTGCATTCCACCGATAAATGCTTCACACTCGTTCGTGTACATCAATATACGACTGCTATAGATAAACATGTCGTTTTGGAATTTATTGTCTATTAGTAAATATTATAGCCACAGGATATTGTAATACAATATCAATATATTTTTATAAAATAACTCTAAATAATAAATGTGTCCTAACTAAAAATAATATATAATTATATACACCAGTTACAGTGTAGTTGATAAAATGTTTAAGTCGTTTATTTGTTTCAGTGTATAGTTAAGCGAATACTAATCAATAATGAGTCTAAAGAAGAAACCCAAAGAAGACGACCACGAAGCACTAGCCGGAGAAGAAGAAGCTGTCACAGGTAATTTGAATAATATATTCTAAAATAATTGTGTAACACGACTAAAAATTATCCATAACATATTATACTAAAATATTATGAAGACCGCATTATACATAGTAATTCGAACTTGCGTGAACCGCTAAAAAAAATTCAAAAAATATTATTTTATTTCATGTACCTATAGGTATATCTAAATAATATAATGTAATGTTTTTTCGTCTCTTTTGCATGCTATTTAGACAAGTGTACGATGTATTGACATTACTCCGCGGTAACCATGGTTGGTACGAATTTCACTAAATTCGTTTTGTATCATCCAAACACATATTTTATATCTCACGTAAATAATGGCGTGTCCAAAGAATACTTATTTAAGTGTATGAATAATGTACCCGCACGAGTGTGTATGTATAATGTATATATGTCCCTATTATTGGCTGCGTTTCACCACAACGGTTAAGGGTCAATAACACGTTGATTTTTTTTGTTAACTGGCCCAATAAAGTTTTCTCACACATTTGGCTTCGTTGAATAATATTTATATAATTTTCCGATCGATCGCGGTCGCTGACGAAATATCGTATTGGACGCTTGTTGTTTATCAGCTGTAGGATCGGCAGGTGTGTGAGGGGGGAGGGGGAGACTTGCTTGACCATTGCCAATATCAGTCTACTAAATATTAATACTACGTGGTTACTATATTATACTGTTACAGACTGGCCTTCGGTCACGTCATTCATGAAGTTTAAAAATACTCGTTGAGACACATAACCCTAATGAAGGTTATGCCTATATCTATTGTCGTGTTAACTTTTGAAAACAACGGTCAATTCCGCCTTAAGCATGCAAAATTGATTCTGACAAGAGAATTGTACAATGTGCCAAAATAAAGAACTTTTGTTCATTCAAAGATCCAATAATAATTATTACTTAAACTACATTAAATACCATGATCAGCTTTGCTTTCAATTTGAATAACTCACTATGGTGATAAATAATAGGTAATTATAATTACTTTAGAAATTACTAATTTGACAGACCTATATACACTTTTTAACTGATTATATAGAAAGTTTCATTGATTACATCAAGACATAACATTTTAAATGTTACCTACTATTTATATATACGTGGATTTTGGAAATAAACGTTAGAAAATATAACTAATATACATATATCATGTATGTTTAACGAAATTAATTAAAAATGTATACTATATACAATTATACAAAGACAATTTTTAACTAAATTAAAATTGTCCTAATTTACATACACTATTTCAATTATACGTTAATTAAAATTGAGATTTTATATATACATCGTAGATATAAATCATTTAAAAAATATGCAAAACGATTGATGTTTGACATAATGTATAAAATGTAATAAATAATTATAAATTTATTTATTCACATTTTTAGTGATTTATATATCAACCATTATTTATTTAACAGTATAAGCACTTGAGTGAAGTTTCATTGAATAGGATTCTCTCCTAAGGGTTAAGAAGATTGAAAATAAATCAATTCTTATTATGGTTAAATTTAATTATTAAAAATCATAAATTAATAAAAATCGATTAGTATTCAAGTTACTAAAAAAATACACAAAAGATTTAAAATATATTTGTTTTTAGAATTAAATAGATATATAAATATAAGTTATTAATTATTGGTTATTACCTACACTATTAAATGCGTATTGTGTATTGTTCGGTCTTAAGTAATTAATTAGGGACTTAAAAGTTAAAACCTATCAATTTTCTTCTTGTAAATATATTTATAATAAGTATTATTATTTGTCTACGTAGGTATAATAAATTAAGTCTTGTAATATTTAGGTACATGTTCGTACGTTTTGTATTCAGAAATTTTCCCTACGTATTTTTGACGTCGATAAATGTAATAAAAATTCATGATAAAATTACACAGCGCTCATCATGTGTCAGTTAGGAATAAATGAATAATCTCTATAAATAATAATTACTCGTTAGTCAATTTTTATACAAGTAGGTATTTAATTTATGCATTTATTAATTTATTACATTTACACATGTATACCTATAGTGAATATAATATAAACACATAGTAATATTATATTATACTTATACAGTAAGCCATAAGCGTTACTGACTACCGTTGAACAATACACTATGTACCATCTATAATTTATTGACATGCATTTTGCTGCCCATTTGTAAACATCAAGGGAGAATATTCGTAAAATTAATTAAATTGTGAATAATTTAACAAATATTTCCAATAAATATTCTTCTGTGAAAAGAAAACGCTTGCCAAGTCAGAATCGGCATGTAGGTAATCTTTTGATTTTGAATTATTGGAGAATTATTAACTATATTATGTATATATTTTATTACAATAGGATTAAACCAAATTGTATTTTAGTCAGTGATTGAAATAGATAATTTGAAATTTTCTAAAATTGTGATCTCTTTTTAATACTCATACTTAGTTCTTATAAAACTCGCCTCGAACTTTTAGCTCTCTTAAAATTGTAAACGAATCTTCATCTTTCTTACTTAATTATTATCTGCAAAAACCTATGTGAGTTTTTATGCATTATGTACAACTATATAAGTCTGTAGTGAATGAACTATTAAGATATATATGGTCTGAAATTCTTCACTGTGGTTCTTCTAGTGAATGTAATTTATTCTATCAATCTTATTTCTACCCTGTATATAAAAATCCATTCTCAAATTTCCGATCTACGTTATAAAAAGTTAGCTACAATCTGCTACCTATTTTATTAACTGTTTCAAAATTTAATTTTCACATATTGTATTTACTTGACAAGCCCTTTTTAATGAGCTACCAACCAACTTTCTAGTTATCATAGTTTAAGAGAAATACAAAAAAAAATAAAGTTTCCGAACTCAAATCATTGTACCACTTGGGCATGATATTAAATATATCTCTTTCATATCTTATATTAAAGAAACCTAACTTAATTACCCACCTATACTCATTATTACTGAGTTACATTTTTATTATTTTCCTATTTTACCATAAACTCTTAAAGTTATACAATTCAGACTATTTTCATTATAATTACCATACTTACCTACTTGATTGAAAATTAAGAAAGTAAAATTTGGAATATTGTGTTTTTGAATTATAATTATTAGGTTTAAGACAAAATTTGAAATGTTTAACATTTCTTGTTCTTAGCTGTTGTGAAATTTGGTGACATCTTAAAATGCAATTTGCATTATAAATTACTTACATAATATTATATTATTATTATTTTTTGTAATATAGATGGTCAAAACTATGTTCTCGTTCCTCCGGATGGTGGATGGGGCTGGCTGGTGCTCCTGGGCAGCACATTGGTCAACATGTTGATTCCCGGCACGCTTAAGTCATTTGGGGTGCTGTTCGTGGAGTTCACAGAAGCATTTCATGCGTCAGAGACCGCAGCCTCTTGGATACCCGCAATTTGCTATTTTCTTTATTGTTCTTTAGGTGAATATTATTTATATTATATATTATTATATTACTGACTTGTATAGACGACGATGTGTTAATTGATCAAACACATTTATTGAGTTGATAATAGGCAGATGACGCACCAAACTATTTGAAACTGTGGTATAATAATATACCTAATAATGTACAGTTGATCGAAAATAAACCATCTCAATTAAACAGTTACACATTTCTAATGATACAATAATTGCTTAATATTATTCCACTCTATTCATCATCTGTAATTGACTGAATTATGTGAAAATTTAAATGTTAAAAACGTAATAAATTAGCGGGTAACGACCTTATATGACGAGGCACAGTTAGGATATCAATAACTATAAACATATCATGATGAAACACTGCAAAACAATTTTAAAAATTAAATTGATCAATAATTTTATAATATTTTATTTTAAGCTCGAGTATTTAAGTTAAATATCATTGATACGAAAAATGGTGGGGAAATTATAAAAACCAAAATATGTCAAGATTCTTGAATTTTTTTAACATAAATATCTGGTCATTTGGCACATTATTTTTAAACTACAGAAAAACGTTACCACGCGATTAAAACATAAAATGGTCGATGCTGTAAAATTCGTTATTCTGACACAACTTATCACAAAGTATAATAAATTATATACTATAATATTATTGATAGTTAGACATATAATAATCCGTTATTAGCAATATCAATAAATTACTAATCAAACACAGAATACCTAAACTTTGAACTTTCTATCATAAAAATTTAATTTAATTTGACTATTAAAATTAAAATGTATTTATCTCACCTATATATTTTTGAATTAATAATAGTAATTCATTAGAATCCACAGTTTAAATTCAGTTATATATACTGACAATATAACTGTATAAATGAATGTTTCTATTATTTTTTCTTAATAATAAATAGTATCACTTAAATTAAATGATAAGAATTTGTTCAAAAATATATGTATTTAATATTATAATTTATATTATTTCAATGATAATAATATTATGAATTATGATATGATAAAATTCTAAATTAGTTACAAATAAATATGACCAGTTAAATTAGTTAGTGTTGAAATCAAGTTCATTCAAAAATCATTTAACCTTACTAGTTTTTAGTTATATATTTTGGATTTTTAACCCAAATTATAATGCCTGCAAATGATTTATATTAATATAATGTGATACCTAGTCTCTGTGCCAGTTTTATGAGTTTCTTTATTTGATTAACGATTATAATATAGTTCATGGTTTTATGCCAAGTACTCTGATTATTCAATGTGTCGAATACTATAACAAAATTAGTATCAACAATATTTGATTGCATAGGTACATACAATTATACAAACTATATTATAAGTACTAGTATACGACAGGAACATTATAGAAATACCCAAAATGTCTCATGATGTCTTTTATTATGTGTTATATACACATTACTCATAATATGTGGGCATAAGAAGAAGTGGAAACGAAATATTTTTTTTGATAAATTATAAATATCATAAGCAAAATTGTTCAAGTTTTAAAATGATTAATGACCGAAATTATATATACATAAATATATATATATATTTCATACCTTATATTCACTATTAAAAATATATAGTTATATACTTATATACCTACCTACATATTGTTATATAATATATATATATATATATATAGATAATAAACGAGTTAAATTTAATATATATAACATAATCTAAAATCATATAATTATTGATAATGTATATAATTAATATAATATATTGAGATGCTCAATATTCATATATGAATTTATTATTAAATATTTTGATAGTATCGTAATAAATTATGATAATTTCTTCAGTTCAGTCCGGCTTTGATCAATATTCTATATAGTTCCATAAGTTATATTTCTCTCCTTGGCTTATGCTTACAAATAAATAATAATATACCTCTGAGGTTGACCGAAATAACCATATTTTATTTCATTTTATCGACGATAGATGTTAATATATAATGTAGCCAAGAGAATGGATTTTGCGTTCAAGCTCTTAGACTTACCAACATATTATATGCAATGTGTTCAAAGTATACATTACACCATCCATTCACACTCGATTAAATTTGTTAATAACCGTGTTGTTTGATCAGTTTATAATTAATTTAAAAGTCGGTCTCATGAATAATTTACAGTTATCTATAGGTATAGGGTACCTATGAGTGGTATGACGTGGATTTGGCTTTAGCAAAAGCTTTTCTCGATTAAATATTAGCAATTGCGTCACTACACTGAAAAAATAATATTCAGTAAAATTAGAAAGGAATAAGGATCAGTCTGCAGTTGCTTGATATTACATTTACCAAATTATTCCCTCTTGCGAATTGGTTACACGGATATATAATATATTTTAATTAAAATGCGCTGTACTGCGTGTGAATTATCATAATGTACTTACAAAGAAGCCGATTTAATGCGTTTAATAATATTTATCGAGTTAAAACACATTTTAGTGACACGAACTAAAACATTTATAATGCGTTTCCAAAATATAAATTAAATCACATTATTATGCACACAGATTGCTAAAGAATTTAAATGAGTTGTGCCCACGCCCGCGCTTATTATAGTTATTTTATATAGGAGGTTATTAATTCTCAATTTTAATACAAAAATAATAATTTTATGTCTGAACATTTTTTAACTTACAAACAAACAGATTATAATTCGTTTAACTTCTTTTAATTAGGTCCTGTTTCGAGTTACCTGTCATCAATATACTCATATCGTACAGTAACGCTAATTGGAGGCACTTTAGCTTCTCTGGGATTGATGCTCTGTTATTTCGCCGATTCAATCACATTTCTGTACTTCAGGCAAGTATTTACGCATACATAATAATATATATATAAGTTATAATAGTAAGTTATAATATCGTTTCATTCTACGTTCATTTCAAAGAAATGTATTAATACTTAATCGGTATTTTTCTTTGACCGCATTTACATATGATTATTGTTATCTACAAAATATAGTATTAGGTATAACAATATTGAATTACCTATAATAGACTGGGTTAGTATTTGAATAATAAACAGTGATTAGTCATCACCTTGAAAATATAGTATTCAAGTTAATGAAAATATTTTATTTTATAATAATAATATATTTTTTTTGTCATAACAGATTACAATAATATATAAAGTATACAATATAATATGACATCCCCCCTCGCAAAAGCAAACATTGTGCCTGGGGTGGGTGAGTTCAGGACAGTCAGTTAAATATAATATTTTTAATACACAATAACAATAGATTTAAAACTTAAAAATTAGTGCTACATTTTGTAAGTTTGTACATTTTTGAATGACAAGTGACAACATGATTTTTTAAACAGAGCTGAATATTTTTTCTGAGTATTTTGATACCTGAAAAACGAATTTTGAACGAGTATTTAAGTATAGTCTATAGTTATAAGTATTTAAAGTTTTGATGAGAGGAGTGGGTGGCACAGCCTCACATAATATTAATAATTATTACTCATTCAAAGTTCAATTCTCAAAAAGTAAAATATCAAATGTTCTGCTTCTGAATATGAAATTAAAAATTAAAGTTTATCATTCAACAATTAAAACTTAAAAAATGTTAACAATAATAAATTTATTGTAAAAATATGATCTTTTCAAAAATATTATTTTGTTTTGAATTGTAAAAAAACAAATATTTTCAAAGTATGAAAGGTACCTTTGAAGGTATGAGCGTTTCCAATAAAATAATCACTATATATGAAAGTGGGCAACCATTTTTCTGCAGTTATCTTTCATTCACTGTAGATAGGTACCTAAAAGTACGAACAAAGTTATAAAAAAATCAATATTTTATACACATTATTACTATTTGTTTGTCAATAAGTTCATGTTCCAAACACTGAAAAGAACTTTGATATATATTTACTATTTACCTATTTACATTTATTAACGTTTCTCTACACACTATGGTTTCCATCTGCCTTGCGATATTCGTACGTATATCAATATAAGTTATAACTATACTTATTGTATACTATAAAATTAGTGTATTAATGGTTTTTGTGATGCTTAAAAAAGGCTTAAGTTAATGAATATTACAGTTGACCATGAGTAAAAACATTATAATATGTGGTAACGAATCAATTCAAATTTTCTTCAACGCCCTTGAGATTTATTTAATGTTGATACAAAATTAAACACAATTTAACGGGAAATTCTAGTACCTAAGTATATAATATATTATACCTATCAACACATGTACATTGAAATGGATAGCCTGTAGACATAATTAGTATATGAGGTACAAACAACAATTCACCTGTTCCACAATAAGCAATTATTTTTGCGTCAATTATATTGCGCTGATATTAGGTATGTATATAATAAAAATAATATCCAAATAATCTTATTTTCGCGCTTATATTATGTTTTTAATTAACTAGTGTGAAATTCCTTAACAGTACTTAAAAAAGTGTAATAATTAATTTATGAATTAATAAAACGATATGCATTCACTTCAGATAAACCCGGATAAAACTGTAAAACTACAACTGTAATTAGTGTTGCCGATGATAATAAGAAAAAAACCTTAACAATTCACAAAAAAAAATGTCTTCAATTTTGCTTCTTCAGAGCACATACGCTGTTTATTTAAACAGATTTAATGTAGGTAACTACGTTATAATTGTTGTCTTTGTCAACTAGGTTTGAATTTGATAAAAATTATCAAATTAAAAAAGATAAATACATGCCTTTGTTTGTTAACTTTAAACAATAAATAATATTACCTACTATAAATAACTACAAATAATATTATAAACAATGAAATATCGTTGACAGTTTTAGTTAGTTTTATGATGTAAAAACGTTACCAAAATTCAAAGTCAGGATAATTAATAATACATTTGATTTTAAAGTAGTAAATCATCATAAATTCATAACATTCATTATAATTTACTTATTATTTAGTAGTAGTATATGAAACATGTTTTTTGCGTTTTACTATTAATACATTTTATTCAAAATCGTATAACTATTGGTATTTTAAACTACTAAATCAATATGAATACCATTTTCATTTTTTTTTCATTAGTATTATCAATTTTATATACTTAAATATTTTTATTTAGTGTTATTACTATTGTATTTAGATACGTTATAATGATTGCAAAATATTATTTATATTTCTGACACCTATTTAATCGAAATTTTAATTTTAATTTTTAATTAAATGTGATTCCACGCTTTAGGTAAACAACTATGAAATTGTATTATTGTTATACATTTTATGTTTAAGCCTAATCGTATACCTAATATACGTATAAAATATAGCCTACTATCACAAGAACCCTAATCCACGGTATATCGTGTAAAAATTCATTTATTTTTCAAATCTTATTTTTTCGTTATATTATCCAACGGATACTGTCCGGGCTTTCTCCGATTTCATTAGATTTTTACTATAATAGGTAGGTATATAGCTGAATATTTAATATATTAATATTTGGTTACGTATCGAATAATGAATTGAACCATTTCGGTTATTATTGTATACAAAATAATATTATATAATATGTTTTACATTTCCTTAGAAACTTAAAATAGGATCAATCTGTATACAATTTGATAGATCCATAGATATATTAAAATATTATACGAATTTTATATAATATATTATGTATGGATTTGCATTTATTAACCATACAACTTTTTTACAATAATTATTAATTGCACTTTTTATTTTTAAATGTATACATTATTTTGCATATAAGATTTTTTACAATTACACGGTTCGTATTGCAATAAGCACTGTACGGTGTTCGTTTATGCTGATTGGTTACAGATAAGTGATGAAATCTATATTATATTGCATACGATAGTGGGTTATTTGTTGTAGCGTCGTAGGTAATAGGTATATATAATATATAATTTCATAACGTTATTTGTATTTCAATAGACTTATAGTTAGGCACAGACGAGCGTTGTGTTCTGATAGCGTGAAAAGCTTATAGTCTGATCGTGTGTATAGATTCGGTGCACAAGTCGTTATTAATATTAAACTTACTTATACTCGCGCCCCCCGTGAAATTTAATCTGATCGGCATTATGTCAGTACCTATATCGACTACTGACGATGCGTTTATTTATCGATATGTTTAGACGGTTTAGTCGTACAATGAAAATTATTCAGATAACACATCATTTTTTTGTTGACGAGATGCTGTCGAACGATTAATCTTTGCTCGTTAAATGTAACACTAACATAACACTATTGATACAATCGACGATAATATTACTATTTATGTAAGCAATTTTGTGTTCACGGCCTTGACGTATCGTACAAGACCTTACCGAGCAGATAAAAAATAAATTAGGCAACACATTTTGAAGCGATATATCCAGTCATGAGAATCATGTAGATTCAATGATGGTCTTATTAGGAAAATAAAACAAGTACGAGTGTTACATCTTACATATTTATATTATTATATTTTTATATTAAGGGATAAAAAAGGTGGGTAAGTGGATGTCACTCTGCTGTACAGTAGGTTAGAAGTGGGTCACTGTATAATGGACAGTTTTAAATTTGAATTCAATGATATAATATCACTGTATAAGAAAAACGATTCTGAGCGGAGACGGTATATCAGTCTATGTATTAGACATATATATACTTATCTATGGTATTAAAAAAAAATTGACCTATAATAGGTACCTATAATAAATTCCAAATTAATCATATCATAATATCTATTAGGTACTTATAAGTTATAACGCGTTATACATCAACAAAAAACCGTGGTAAAATCATAGATATATAATAGTATACTTTAGAAGTTTCAAGTACCCACGAATAATATTATACAATCACAACAAAATAACTTAAATAGTTATCCTAGGTTTTTAATATGTAATTTCGTCCAAATTTGTACTTAAAATGACTATAAAAATAAACTGTGTAAATGTATTTTTTAGATTTTTTGGTAACAGAATTAATTACTTACGTGGAATCTTGTTTTAAATTTTTAATTCTTAGATACAAAAATTGAACATTTTATAAATTTTTAACTACAAAATAATTTTTCAAATTAAGATTTGATAAATTTTGTCAAAATTTGATCTTTATAATGCTTATATAAAAAAAAATTGTGCCTATGTATTTTTATATATTTTCAAC
>NC_042495.1:114454752-114475611 GCF_005508785.2 Acyrthosiphon pisum
TACATGAGAAATCGAGTGAATATCCATTGTTGTAAAAATTTGAATTTCAAACGATCCTAAAAATTTAATTTGACTTCCTTATAGATATTTTTTGTTTGATAAAGGTAGACAATCTTATAAGGAATCTTGTATTACATTTTCATATCTTAGATTTAAAAAGAAAAATTTTTATGAATTTCTAACTCGAAATAATTTGCAAATTTTCGTGATTTTTCCATATTTTGTCATTTTTTGAACTTTAAATGTTTATAAAAAAAAACTGTGACTAACGATTTTTAATATTTTTCATCTGCCTTTGAAACAATATATTAGGAGCCTTCTATTAAATTTTCAAGCTTTTTTATCCAACAAATAAAATTTTATTGATATTTTTAGAAAAAAAACTAAAAAAAAATGGAAAATGAAAATGTCCGTAAAGAGCTCAAAATAAATCAAAATATTTTGAAAATGTTATGGTGTATAGAAAATGCTAAGATAAACATTCAGTCAAAATTTCATATATCTACGGTCATTTGTTTTAAAGTTACACCAAAAACCAAAATCGATTTTCTCGAAAACAGATTTTGCGTAAAAATTCCCGTTTTTCCTTAATTTTTCTTTTGTTTTTCACGGCGCGTTTGAAAACTATTGGAAAAAATTTACTTTTGACCCCCCAAAGTACCAACTAGATTCACTTTCCTATCAGAAAAGGTACTGTTGAAGAAAATCCAAGCACTTTTACTGTCCTAAAACGTGATGACAGACACAAAAAAAAATAAAAAAATAAAAAAAAAAATAAAAAAAAAAACACACATCATTGTAAAATCAATACATTCATCGTTCCACTCAGAATCTAAAACTCTATTGAAGAAACCGTGTTAGTTAATAAAAACTTGGCTGCACATAGTATGAGAGATCAAAACACTAAGTCGTTCTCAAAAATATAAACAAAAAAAAAAAAAAACGATGAAAAGGCGCATTTTGTTTTTTCATTTATCTGTTTCGTATACATTAAAATGTATTACGACGTCGAACATTACAATACGAACCGATAGAGAATCATAAAGTATAATATAAACATGGACGAACAGGCCATAACGTATGATATTTAAACGAGTATATAATATTATGTTGTATATTTATATTTATATTGTTTAGGTACACTATACAGTGTGTCCCAGAAGTCCCATATTACCCTTAGTATCCTCGTGGAAAATCAATATATTTAAATGCAGTTTTCTTTACAGTAATAAGTATGGAAATTCTGACTGAATAGCATAATATTCGAATTGTTTTTTTCAAAAATTCAAAAATTATTTAAAACATTTTTTAGGCAAATAAGTTTTTAAATTTCCGTGATAGCCATTTTGCTGATCGTATTTTTTAAAACAGTTCAAAAAAAAAAAAAAATATGAAAATGTAATGAAAATTGCCCAAGTTAGGACTAATTATTATCTTTTTAATTTTAGCAGAAAAATCAGCGTGATTGTAATAATTAATACATGCTAATCGTATTTTGCTAATGCCGTATACATAGGTAACATAACTATTATTCTTAGAAATTCACTAATTAGCTCTAACTTGAAAAATTCTCATTAAATTTTGATATTTTTTTTTTGAACTGTTTTAAAAAATACAATCAACAAAATGGACATGTTGGAAATTTAAAAAACTTATTTGCCTAAAAAAATTTTTTGAATTTTTGAAAAAAACAAACCGAATATAATGATTTTCAATCAGAATTTCCATATTTATGACTATAAAGAAAACTGATTTTCCACGGAGATATTAAGGGTGATACCTACGGGACTTCTAGGACATACTGTAGATCAAAAAATATTTAAATATTATAAACTTATAATGCCGAATATAGAATGGCTCTGCCCGTCTGCCCTCAATCGAAGGACGAGCATATTATTTTTGCCGATAAGTTATATAACTGATATACTATTCAAAATATTACTAAACTGCTTTAATTTATACGTCCCTCAAACTAGATCTACAATAAATTTTTATATCACATCCAAAAAAATAATACTATATATGCTCTACCAGCACCTGTTAATAGAATAATGAGATTAGCTAAGTATGAATTATGATGGACAAGTTAATTTATTTATTTTTTACATTTCACTCTATAAACTAAACACTTTTACGTCTGAGAGGTTGGCCCCCGACTCTACCCAATCCACTCCCAACCTATGCCAATATTTTGCAACCTATATTTGCAACTATTTGCAACACACTTTTGGAAATTTGCAAGTCCATACTTTCGCCGCAATCAACGATTTACTTTTAGGGGAGCTAATCTAATCTTCAGAAATTGTGTTGTATGCACACAAATTGTGTGAAATTTTTATTAGCCAGCCCCACGACACTAAAATAATCATATCTCTATAATGGAGTCGCAAATTTCCAAAATCATGTTACAAACTTGCAAATAGTTGCAAATGAGTCGCAAAATATTGCATAGGTTTGGAAAGGATCGGGGGTAAAGTCGGGGGGGGGCAATACGGAACACATTTTATTATTATGTTTTCTGCATATTATTTTATTATATTGTTACCTATATTAACTGTTATTTGGCTTTCTAATCTATTCAAGCATAACTAAGTAAATAATTATATAAATTTGTGTTAAAACTTTAAATGACACAAAACTGACACACTAATGAAGTTAACGTGTAGAGTATGTCAATTATACGAACGGCCGTAACAGCAGTGTATACTGTTCTTGTCCGTCAGATGAGATTGAACGATGGCGACTGATGAGTATTTACTATATAACCTACCTATACTGAAGCAAATCCGTATATTTTTGTGTTTTTCTTATTGTTTATGACTTTAAAATTGTATCTCTATTTTAAAACTCATTGTATATATTATTTTGTATCGCAATCTAGAATATTGGGAGGAACCATTTGAGTTAAAAACTTAAAAATTATTAAATTAGTTCATTTATTATTTATAAACACCTATATATATATACACGTATATGGTATAGGTTGGAGGTAGGTACGTGCTGTGTACGATAAAAAGCAAACCAATAATAAATCACGTTATATACTTGGGGTACTTCCTCTAAGTAAAATTTCATCTCTCTACCGCTTTGATTATTGCTATATAAATTTACGTTGATCTGCAAACATAGCATAAGTGGGATTTTATCGACTCCGCCGTTTTAATATCAATTCCGCCGGATTTTTGTTTATGATGATTCCGCCTGTTATTTATTTATGTTGATTCCGCCGACTGTTTAACAATAACCGAAGTATTATATTAGTATACAGAAATTTTTTTTTAATTAACAATATAGGTTACTAGGTTAGGGTACACTTAGTTTGACATAATAGTATAAAGTAAGTTTTATTTAAATAAAAACATTTCAAAAAACAATTCAAACATTGTCGTCCATAACGGCTAATATTTATTAAAGTAATAAAATAATATAGCTCAAATATCTAGTGATTATTATTTTTACAAAACGAAGTCATAGATCGACATATTTTTAAATAGAGTTATATAATATAATAATCAAAATGATTAAAATACATAGGTATTGTATTGTATAGGTACCGTATGGTATGGTAAAATAAAAATTAAAGTAATAAAAATATATAATGTGGTTAATTTTTAAAATAATGGTTTGAATAGTCAGTTTTATATTATAACTTATAAGAGAATCCATTGTTTTTTTTATTTAAATAATCGTCAAAAACGTTTGCCGTATTATGGTATGGTAACAAAAAAATTAAACAATAAAAATATATACAAAGTGGTAATTTTTGAAAATAGTTGTTTGAAGCTAGTTTTATACAAGTGAACCTATCGATTTTTTTATTTATATAATCGTCAAAAATGTTTGTTATATATATATTTTTTTTCGTAATTTTTGTTTTTGCTGATTTTATTATTGTTTAGCCCTCTTATTATTATATAAGAATCAGTATTATTAAAATAAACAATTTATAAATATTCAGTGGATTGATAGTCGACGCCCGACGGAATCAATAGTATGTAAAAAAATTCGACGGAGTTGATACGCAGCGCAATCGATAGATTTTTTAAAGGTAAAAAGATAATTTCGGCGCAATCGATATACGCCCGCAAAAGTATATATAGTGTAAAACGAAACTATTCTACCGTAGAATAAGGTTCTCAGCGTAAATCGGCCAGCTGAAATGGTATTTACTATTTAATGGTATTTCTCTCGCGGGTTATCGAATCCCACGAGACGACGAAATATGCTGAGCTATGCACCTATCGCATTTAGTGAATAATTCAATCGGATATCTATATAGTGTTAAAAGAACACCTGACAAAAAAAAAAATGATAATAGTTAAACGAATGGCTACAATCATGAAAATTATATGGATAATAAATAATTGAAAAAATATACTTATGTTATTAAATTCCCAAAAAGAATATTTTGAAAAAGTTATTAGTTTATTACGTTTTAAATTAATTTAGGCCCAAAACATATTGATATTCAAAAATTTGTAAAATATAAACTACTAGACCTAAATAAACGTTTTTACCATAATGTTTAAAAGCTAGATTTACAAATTGGCCATTTTGAATTTTTCCAAAATAAATTTAACAACATTTTAAATTTTTATTTTGGTACCTATATTAAAAAAAATGTTATACTCTATTTGTAGAGCAAGCTTATATAAATTATTTAAAAAATAAAAAATAAAATATCGTTTAGAACAAAAGTTATTTCATTTGTCAGGTCTGTAACTGAAATATTTTTTATCCAGGTTTTGCGGTTTGCTAACTATTTATTAATTCAGAAACCCGCTTCTTGTGGCAACACAAAAGTATTTCGAACGAATCCATCGATCGAAACGACATGCGTATTATAATAATGTGTTATATATGGGTGCAAATAGTGTTTGGGATTAGAGGGGGAGTTAGCCCTTAATGCCCCCCTATTTGCGCCTATGGTGTTATATCTACCTACTTCTAATATCCGTTTAAAACTGATTTTATGCCTATCATTATTTTATTTCCTATCGTGTTTTATAAAAACGTCTTTTGGTTTTTTTTAACTGTTTTTTTAACGGCCACGGGCCATTGCGTGTTTCAGTTACGGAATGATGTTCGGCTGCGGCGCAGGTCTGGCGTTCCCACCGGGCATATTCATCGTGACATCGTACTTCGTCAAGTACCGCGGGTTCGCCAACGGAGTGGCCATATCGGGCAGCTGCCTGGGTTCCATGTTCCTGCCGCCGTTCCTGGGCTACCTGATCGAACACTACGGTTACAAGTACAAAAACAAAAAACATTACCCCCCTCCTCAAAACACGTGTCGTATACTACATTATATTATATAATATATTAATATGATTATTATGCATATACGCTATATATACCGAAACGGTCCGAAAACTCTTAAATATTATATTTATATAAATCGTTTGAATTTTCGGGTCGCGTCGCACCCCATCCCCCCTCATGAAATAAAACATAATAATAATAAAATTTTAAAAACCACCCCGTAAATACATGTGTGCTGTGTGTGTGTGTGTGCGTGTGCGTGTGGCGCAGGGAGGTGGTGCTGATACTCGGAGCCCTTACGCTCAACGTGTGGGTGGGCGCGATGCTGTACCATCCAGTCGAGCAGCACATGGTCAAGCAGTACGTGGAAGATTGCGAGTGCGTGGACGACGGGCTGGACAGCGGTGGCGAAACGGATGCGGTTGTGACGTCGTCGGTTTCCCTGGCCGTGGCCACGGCGAACTCGGTGGTCGGCGGCAAGAGCTTGACGGAATTGCACCGGTGCGGCGGCGACGACGACGACGAGGATGGGCGGCACCAGGAGACGGTGTCGCTGCTGGCGCAGAACCTCAACGGGTACGTGATCGTCAACGAGCTGAACGCGTCCAGCGTCAAGGTGCCGGCGGACGACCGGTACCTGCTGGCCGGCGACGGCGTGGCGATCATCGCGGCGGTCAACAGCAAGTCCGTGGCGCGGCCGCTGGGCGGCGGTTCCTGTTCGCCAAAGTCACTGCAGGCGTTCAGCAGTTGCGGCCTGTTGCGGACCACCAGCGGCGGCGCGGCCGACCACATGCAGCTGCAACACCATAACTTGCACTACCAGCACCAGCACTGCAGCAACCTGCAGGCGCCGGCGTTCCGGGGCGCAGCCGGATCTTCGTCGCTGTCATCGCTGCGGTACGTCAGCACGCCATTCCACGGCAGCACGTTGGTCAGCCTGTACGAGGACTCGCAGCCCAAGAAGAAGCAGCAGCAGGAGCAGCGCCGTCGGAGGCGGGACAAGCGGGACAAACGGCGGTGCGGTAAGCAGCATGAGCAGCCGGAAGCTGGTGACGGCGACGGGACCGACGAGCAACCGACGTCGTCCCGCCGCAAGACCGTGGCCGGCGCGCTCCAATTGCTGTCCGACCCGCTGTTCATTGTCATACTCGTGTCCAACGCCACCACGGCCATCGGGTACACGAACTCGGCCATCCTGCTGCCGTCGTACGCCATCAGCATCGGCCACGACAAGAGCAGCTCGCAGTACCTGCTGTCCGTGGTGGCCGTGCTCGACCTCGTCGGCCGGGTAGGCGGCAGCACGCTGTCCGACTGGATCCGGCTGGACAAGCGGTACTACTACCTGGGCGGGCTCGTCCTGTCTGGCGTCGCGCTGTTCGTGCTTCCGTTCGCCGACGACTACCCGACCATGTGTTGCGCGTGCGCCGCGTTCGGGCTCGGTTCTGGCGTCGTGGTCGGCATCACGGCCGTCATTATGGTTGACATGCTGGGCGAGGAGCGGCTGTCTTCATCGTACGGCATATCGCTGTTCTGCAACGGGCTGGTGCAGCTCATCGGGCCGCCCGTGGCCGGATACATCTTCGAGACGATCGGCTCGTACAAGCCCGTTTTTCACGGCATGGGTGTCATATTGCTGTTCGGTGCCTCCACGTGGATGCTGACGCCGTTCTTCAAGAAGAACCATCACCGCCACTGACTGCTGCGGTCGCCACATATTCTTTAGAATAATACTACTATATTATACACTTAGGTACACACACTTAAACACAAACACCCACCCACCCACACACACACACACACACACACACACACACACACACACACACACACACACACACACACACACACACACACACACACAAATACAAATACACTGACTTACCATATACATAATAGATTCTAATTTTATTTAAGTATGACATTATACAACAATTACATATATTTTGGCATATCCGACGCGTAGGTATTTATTATACGGTTAGTGTATTATATAGGTTATTATACGCCAGTGGCGTAATTCGAGTGTTGCAAGTGTTATATTATATTTAGTTGCACAGGCAACACCAAACCGTTTTTGGGTGTTGCAAAAGTAACACCAAAAGTATTAAAGTTTGTAAGGGTCCTACGTCGTTACTCATTAAATTTATTTTTGAAAAATAAGTTAATTAACACTTAATTCGATTATCTAAATCTAATTTTCCATATTAAGATGATAAGATGGTTATCGTCACGGTGGTTACCGCATGTCAATTAAAACCAAAATTACAGGTTTGGTTTGGCTTTTCGTTCATCGATATTTTAATGAAAATATTTTTTAAAAGTTTGGGAAAGACTCTTTAACAGTGTTGGGAAAGTGTCTTTATTACAGTTATTTATGTTTCAGAGGAAGAATTGAGGCCGTCGAGGGACAGACGAGGGGGATTAAATATCCAAATTGTAACAAAAGAAAGTTTGCAACTCCAAAAATTTGAATTTAACATTATGCCACTGATTATATCTGTACACTAAATATACTATATAATGATATTATACAATAATTTATTAATTACTCCGTTTAATTATATACAATTATAAGTAGGTAAGTCGCGTAACACCAAGACTGGTCCGTTACACCAAGGGGGGATATCCGTTTAGGCTCCCAGCCCCCTCCTCTGCATGAGTCGGGGTATTAAAGGATTTAAGGATTCTGATTCAGATGACGTGACGGAGTTCGGTCGATTGCGACGAGCAACTACACGAATGGACTGAATTTCATTTAAACTTGTGTAGCGGTGACGGTCGTATGTACCTACATCGTTTCGTCACGATATCGATATTAGTAAGTATGTAGTATTACATGGTCTTGCAAAATTTACATATCCTAAGCGAACCAACCATCATGTGTCGGTGTTAATTTTGGCTCGAAAAGGGTCCCATCGACACAAGTCCCCTAATTCGTGGGCATCCATTTATTGTTTATATTTTTTGAATTTTTTTATTAACGTCTGTGCGCGTATCGACGACCGTCGATTATCATCGCGGCGTGTGGATATTATCTCGTAAATCTCGTTTATTATCATCTTCACCGACCAAAATTTATAACATTCCGCATCGGCGAGCGCATCAGTTACGCAACATTATATTTCCGCTATGACGTATATTTTAAGCGTTCGCCGTAGATACGCCACCGAAGGAATTCGTACGAAAACAATGTATGTTTACCTGCAATATCAACAGTGGCGTGCTGAACAATTTTCAAAGTCGAGGCAAAAGACCAAGGATCCCCGGCTTCCCCAAAATATTCAGGATTTTCGTGTCCTGAGTAAATCATTTTTTTTTATACTGACAAAAAGACGACATCGCGTATTGTGTATTATATTTTTGTATTTTTAACGTTTATCACACACCCACCCCACCCACCTACCCATTTTAGACTTGAAACAATCGCCTCGATCGGGGGGGAAAGAGGAACCCTCTAAGAAACACGCCCCACTCCCAACGACACTATCTATATGTAAATACATATTATATACCGACTTTTGTTTCGGTGTGCTTTTTGGTCGCAGTGACGTATAAAGCGCTCGTCGCCGTTTTCGTGAATTTCGCGTAGGTACGCCACCACCGCAGGAATTCGTATGAAAACCATGTGTTTACCCGCAACATCAATAATGGTGTGCTGAACAATGTTCAAAGTCAAGGCAAAAGACCCCCAAAAATATGCAGGATTTTCGTGTCCCGCGTAAATAATTTTTTTCACAGACAAAATATAAACTGCATCGTACCATATTTTTTTGTATTCTTAACGTTTTTCACTCACTGACCCCCCTCCCTCTCCTCACCGTCACGTTTTAGACTTGAGACAATCGCCTCGATTGGGGGTAAACCCTCTGAGGAATGTGCCACTTCCACCGCCACTACATATACCGACACGAGCGTGTACATACCATATCGCTATCACACATAAGTAATGAGTTCCTCGTCTGCGCGTTTATTATCATAAGTAAGTTATAGACATAAATCAATTAATAATTAATACCGAATAGTGACGTATTGTCAACCACGACATCCACCAGCAAACTGTTTTTGTTTCGATTCTTACCTATACCCATACCGCGATTCTTCCAGCCCCCGACGTCGCATTTTATATATTTTAATATTATAATATTGTAAATTGTCGTCTCACGCCGCGGATGACTCTAAGCTAAAATAACAAACCCGTTTTAGGCTAAATATATTAACTTTGTAAGTCATTATAACGACGCTTACCTCGTTGGTATTTATTTTTTTATTCATTTAGACACTCTTCTCCCCAAACACCCACTCTCACGACCCTCGTGTTTATATTGCCTCGACGGCCGTCACCCATTCAACCGTTGTTTGAGACGCCCGCCGACGATATTATTATATTTTTGTTATATTTTTGTTGGAACCAAAAACGACGAATTTAAACACAGAAAAATATATTATATTAATGTCTAATTATTTTGTTTTTTTCGTACCTGTTGTTTATTACGAATCTTCCGTGTCGGTTATTATGATAATATAGGTGTATAACACAATATATTATTATGTTGTTGTTGTTGAATTAGTGGTTACCTACGTTGTTTTTTTTATTCATTTTTTTTATTTTATCAAAAATTTATATTATATTATAATATAATAATATTATACTATAATAATATAATATTATTATACTATGAGTATTACTATGTAACATTAAAACATTTGTCTGAACTGATAATATAGATACCGTACCTAGCTATAGTTATGTATGATAATGATATTAGAAATATGGTTAAACGAGTTTTATTTAAAACACCACTTTATAGGTATACATTAATCGGAAATCAAATCGATGATATATATATATATATATATATAAATAAATATGATATGAATATATATTATTTTTTTTATATAATTACAGCTGATGAAACGTGACAAATGTTTTACTTTACATTTCGAATGTTTCTAGTAAAATATTATTATAATGAATGTTAGTGTATAATGTATATAGACGTATAATAGTTTTAATATTATTATATTAGTTTACGTTATAATTAATAATATTGTATAGGCTAATAGACTATTATTTTAGTATATAAACTATATAGTCATTTGTTTTTAATTTATCATACTTGTATAGAAAATATATAAATCAATGTTATTCAATTAAAATATTATATGAATAAATAAATGCATTTGTAATGTATTCCAGTGCAGTCTTTTCCATCGTAGTATCAAACCTGTATATGACATTAGCAAGCATGCAATTTTTTGTAAAAATAACATAAAATTTAGTCACTTGATTTCTAATTATTGCGCAGACCAAAGGGAAATAAAGAGTTTTAGTGTGTTGACAGTCAGATTGCAGTCGTTGTACGGTGTTGTACAAAGTAACTACGTTCGAAAGAAAGAAACTTAAGGTCTTCAAAATAAGTAGGTACTCAAATACGTTTTTAAAATCCACACATGAGTAGTTAAGTTTGATTAAAATAGCCAATCCTAGGTTAGGTATACTTCAATTTCAACACATTTGCAGTGAACTACTGTTGAAACAAGGTGTGTTCCCAACAAGTAAAAGGTTAACTTATTGATGAAATCGAAATTAGCAGTTATAATCAATACGACTATACCTATTAATACTCAAGGGTGATCAGCAGCCATGCACCTTTCGTAATGTGATTAATTTCACCGACGAGTTGTTTCAAATAATAATATTGTTCTTGAGAGTTCAAATTAACAACTGAGCACCATCACTTTTTAATCACAAAAAAGATAGCATCTTTATACCCTTTTACTTTTAGTTTGAACCATAATTATCAAACTCAAATTATTTAAAACTAATTTTTTTTAGAAAATTTAATTTTAAATAATTTTGTATATATGTAATTATATTGTATTTTGAACCGTTCGACTAACATAAATAAAAAAACGAAAAAATACCATTTAGTCGGATTTTATGTGCTTTTTCATATTTTTTAGTTAAAATTATAATTATCTCAGTAATAAACAATGTAATAATGTATACAATGACATTTTTGAGATCCTCGTATAATTTTCGACACGATATTTATTGTTTAATATTTTTTGGTTGAAAAAATATTGTATATAGGATTTTCTGTAAAAAATGATAAAACTACTCAACTTCAAGTGCCTGGGGGCACGGCTTAAAATTGAATGATTGATTTCAAATTTTGTAAGTATTATTTTTTTGGGCATCAACAAAAAATGGGATGGTGCCGTCAAAAAAATGTAAACATCTATTTTTAAGGGCCACCATAGGGTACCTATACCATAGATATAAGTATATAGTAATATGTCTTATACCTAAACTGACATACCGTTTCCGCCCAGAATCGTTTTTCTTATACAATGATATTATATCATTGAATTCAAATTTAATACCATCCATTATACAGTGACCCACTTGTAACCAAATGTACAGCAGAGCGACATCCACTTACCCACCTTTTTTTATTATTATTAATTATTATTTTAGACAGCTGTATCCAACAGTTAGGTATAGCTTTGGGGATTTTTTTTCCGGGGATTTTTTTTCCTAGATTCCCCCCACCACCACCACCTCTTTTTTTACTTTAATTTATTTAGCGGATATTTTTTTAGAGAATTTTGATGTATTGACATCAAAATTTGAACGAGTTGTTTCCCAGTTATTAAAAATTTATGTGCTAAGGATAACAGTCAATATAATAGCCAATATAAACAGTAGTAAACCTAGTTGTTATAGACATAACATAACATAACATAACATAATAAATCATTCAATATTTGATTAGTCAAACACTTAGATATTGGTTACAATTTATATAAAATGTTAAATGCTAATATATTAATATTTCTTACAATCATTTTCAAATCAATTAAAAAGCAAGTAATATTCTTTTTGATTTATTGAGCTATTTTTCTTAATCGATTGATTAAAATAGATAATAAACAGTATAGGAACTAGGAAGTCTTGAAAAAAATATCTAAAACAGGGTCGCTAGTTATCATGAATTACTATTTACATTGTACTTGTAAAGTTTAGGTACTTTCGTACCTACCTAGTACCGTCTTAGTCATTAGTCATTACGGCGATAACCAAAAATCATAATTCCAGACAACTTCACAAAGCTAAACCCAATTATAAATTATTAATGTTAAGCTACGTCTACACGGCGATAGTACAATCACGATAGCGACTATAGTGAGAGCAACTATCATCGTGTAAACGTAGTTGTAGCTTTACGAACAATTTATTTATTTTATAATATAATCATTATTCATTATATCATTATTAAAGCTATTATTACCTACTGGCTACTATCTACCTAAATACCTAGGGCAAAAGACTATATTATTTAGGGGTCATTATCAACAAAAAAATTTTCATATTGTTCAAATTATACTTTAGATTATATTTTAAACTGGTTAAATGAATAGTATTGAAAAATTCTGTGAAAATTTTTGTAATTCCAATAATAAAATTTATTGAGTGGTTTGAGAGTAAATACAACAATTATTAATATTGTAGAAGAAACGTTAATCTAGGTATGAATAAAAGTCAATTGTTGATATTTTAATTACTTAACTCATTAATTCAAACTGAAAAAGTAAAATATCACAAGTTTTAGAGTTAAATATTGGACATTGAAAATAAAATATCGAAAATCGACTCCGATACAAACCTAGATAAACTTCTTCTCATCAATTTGTATAATAATTAATAGGTGTTCATATACTGTAATGTCATTCAGTAAGCTATATTATTCGAAATACGAAACTAAATTTCAGTGTTTCACTAAAATTCACATTTGTAATAAATTAGTGTATAAAATGCTGCGTTACTGACATATGCGTGTACGTGCGGGTGCTCTCCGCTATTAATTTAATACACTGTCACTCACACTTATGATCTCTTACAACGCACACATTTACACGACCCGCGTGCAAACAAATAGTAAATTGCCTATACTGAACTCCTTAGAAACGGTCGGTATGCATACCCCTTATTTAAGTATTCTTATGAGTACAACACAGGCATGGAAAAACTATAATTTATTGCTCTATAACAAATTTCATCATCCTAGCTTTCAGATTTGAAAAATCTTTAGTTATTTTGTCTGTTATTAAATCTGATGTCCGATATTTTTCAATATTGAGTATAGCAATGTCTGAAAGTCAATTTTGGCCGTATATTGTCCCATTGTTATAAACTCAATGTTTCATGCTGATGCAGAAAAAATTACATATATGTTTGAACATATATCGTAAAAATAATATGACGTACAGAACATAACAGATAGGTACATAAGAAAAATCCAAAGGGGCTAGTCCCCCTCACCATCCCCCACCTAAAACCGCCTTGTGCATGGTCGGTCGTATACAACATGGCGTAAATCATACATATCGACTCTAATTGTTATCATCAGAAACAAAATGGCTACGTAAAGGGATATCACAAATATCAATTTGTCTTATCATCAAAAATACGCTGACAAAAGCTAACAAATTCAAAATCCTGCGCATACATATACTTGATTATTATTGGTTCCCTTTACGCTGCCATTTATGTTTTTATCATCCAATATTTGATTGAGAAGGGGTATATATGCAATAACCTTGTATATTTCAACTATGGCGTAAATTCAAATTATAATAATATATTATAATATAATATTGTGTCGTCAGAGCCGTTCGTCCGGAATATAATATAATATAATAGGTAACCTACCTATTCGTTTTTAGAGCACTCGTCCGCGAAACCGTTTCCATTATGGCTTTCATATGATAATACATTTAATACGATTTCGGGCATGTTCGAAAAAGACGTCTTGATCCCATATTATTATTGGCACCACATCTATTAGAGACCGTCGTAGATCTGAATTTTGTATAGACGAATGACATAATAAAACCGACACATACTTTTCTGGTCGAGATAGATCTAGGTACATCTATAGATTTGTGTTCGGCCGTAAAAGCTGAGAGAAACCTTCAAACGTAAATCATAATATTATTATATCGCAAATTTATAACAATATAGCTACCTTGATCCTAATATTCTAATTCCTTAGTATTAGTTTCACTTTTTTTGCATTTAGAGTCTTAAATCATAGTTTGTATATCTATATGGAACACATAAAATATACATAACTAGATAATTTATTTTATTTATCTCTGCGTGCTATCCATTCTGTTTTATTTAAATAGAATTTTATTGAATTTATTTATTTTCAAATCACATATCAGAAATCAGAGTGTAAAGCATACTGCATGTCTGCATACAAGATTACAGTGAATAGTGAACAATGAAAAATCAAAACATTTTACAAAAGTCAATAGCAACACATATTTTTGAATTAGTATACATTGTATGAACTTAGCCATATTATTATAAATGAGCTAATGTAATAATATTAACTAACTTAACACATTTAAACAAGCATTCTATAAAAGTATAAAATAGAGATTTATCACTATTTAATATTGTATGTTGTAAATATACCTATAGCCTATAGATAGGTCAAGAGTACTGGGTAGCTTAGACATGATTTAATTTCTGTTCATTGAAAACAATTTTGAATTTTTTTGTATATATATACGGTTTTTTTGATTACATATTATATTTAAAAAAAAAACAAATTTTTGGTTCGAGTAACGCCAGATGGAATACCTAATAAAGTTGGTCCTTTTTTTGGATCCAATTCACATAATATACGTAAATAATAAACTCGCTAATAACCTTAGCAGTTAAAGCCTGTAAACTTTTAAATAAAAAAAAAATAAGCTCATTAATCATTTACATACCATCATAAAAACCAGTAATTACGTACGTAACATTAAAATGTATTCAAATGGATATAATAGTTTAATTTAAATATTATGAAAAACAAATTAACGCATTTTGCACTTTACTTTTAGCGAATTTTGTGGTGGAAAGATTTCCGAGCGAACTTATCTAACTATGAGCTTTATGTTTCGGCACCGTCGAGTAAGAATTTTGCCGAAAAAAATGTTCAAAGACGTTAGTTTTAACTGTCAAAGGGATAGAAAACCGTTTTTAAAACGACGTTTACGTTACTTAGATTTTTAAAATGAAAGTGCTTATTTTGACGCCTCAAATAGCGCTATACTATTTATTTAAATGGCAATCTACGTTGAGGTATTGTTTTGTTTTTAATTAACTAGTAGGATAATTAATATAAATAACATTATAAATGCTACGTTATATTCTAAAAATGATTTATTTAAAAACTTGTATTTAGTATTGTTTTGTTATAATTATGTTACACTAATTAGTAATAGTATAATAAATAATCACCCTACAACATCCTACCACCCACCCATCCACCAGATCACCGCTACTGAACCTCGGGTAATAATATTAGATATACTATTATATAATCTATAATATCATATTATATAAGGTAATTAAGCCTTTTTTTAAAAAAATATTTATTGTTTTAAAATTAAATTAAGTACTATTATTATCTATAAATCCACGCAGCATAAGCAGTGCGCCAGTGTCTATTAAACAGATTACATAATTAAACAGATAATTGTGTCCATCTATAATATAATATACGGAGCCACGGAGGTGATGTACAAGTTAGATATGATTATTTACACAGTATAATATATTATATAGTAATGGTTCATATTGTTATGTTGCGCCGTGTCCACATCGAATTCCTAATTTTTTCGTAATTGCTCTTTTTGTTTGGACGCACGCACATCACGAGTTTATGTAATAATTTCATGATCATATTATGGTATTTAAAATATGCGAGTGATTATTCAGATTAATATTCTTTTCGAGTGATATCGATTTTACTCCTTAACCTTTCGTTTTTATGACGTGCCTTCTTCATCTCGCATTGTAACAATAGGCAAACGTCATGTTTTACGATATGCGCGTAGTACCTTAAGACCATTACAACACCAGTTTATTGTTCAGTTGTATTTTCAGTTTTTTCAGTTTTTTCAAACCTTGTAAGTCGTACAGTCCGTATAGTAGTAGTTAGGACGTAGTTTTCTGATAAAAATAACGCTTCACGCGTAAATTCGCACAATATAATTATCGTTTCAAATACAATAATAGTTAACCTGTGTACACGTCATAACATTTCAATGCATATATTTTTATCTGTTGTATTATGTGCACAAGTTATTTTCTCAGTATTTATCCGCACATAGTATACGTAGGTATAATATTTACTATTGTGGTTTTACGGTTTTCTACGAGTTGTTATTTTTAACAGAGTTGAAACATGTATTTATTCATAATAAGACATTAATATTAATTTTTTAAGGATATAGGTCCGACCGTATTCCAAGTTCCAACTGAGGTACTGCGTACACTGTGCAGTGACAATCGTAAAAAAAAAAAATAAAAGGGTGAGGAGGGCGTAGTCTTTAAAATGTCCGACTGGACTTAGTAATGTCGAATTCCCCTCCTCACTATGACTATCCTTCAGTTTGTCGCCAACTGCGTAACGTTAATGCGTTAGTATACCGTGTTAGGCTACAAATGATCGATTTACCATCAGATTTGGCCCGTATTCATCAAACAATCGAAATCGATACTTCCTACTCGAACACTTATTGTCGTTAGTCCGTATATTGTATTAATATTTTCACCGTCATTGAGTAATAGGTATTATATAATTGCACCACAATCCTTCAGTAGTGGTGTTACGGGGAGTGGTTGCCCCCCCCTGGCCTATGTACATGTATAAATACATAATAACTCTAAAAGCCATCATATGATCATCAAAACATAAAACAATTATTATAATTAATACATTAACTATTTTATATGGGTATAATTAATAAGTGTATGGCACATTAAATTACTGTTTATCAGCGGGAGGAAAGTGGAATGCGTATGCTCATATAAAATTGTATATGCAAAGTATTTTCACCTTTCTTCCCCCTCCCCCTTAGGACTTGTCTCCTGGATAACTGCTCCTGGATTGCCCATAAGATATATTGACGATATAGTCACTAAAATTGTTCGAACATACACTCTCAAGGTCAATATTTCGACATCTGTGCGCTAAATTTTATACCGTGTATCTGCGAAAACAGGGTACACTGAATAATTAAATTATCCACATTACTCAGTACCTACCCTATACATATTTTTTAATTCTGTTTACGGGACATGAAACTAGACTGTTGGATCATAATTTTCCCGCAGACAGAATTCTAAAATATGTATAGGGTACTGAGTAATGTAGGTAACTGAGGTATAGAGCGTAACGAGTTTTAGCGGACAAACGGTATATAAAGATACCTTTGCATGCGGGTGGAAGAGATGGGCGGTTCCATTTTCCTCCAAGAACGAAATATTATTTTCCTCCACATTCTTTTAGACTGAAATTATGTCTATTGACATTTTATGTCTTTGCTTTGGCACATAGAATCGAAAAACGTTATGTTACATAAGGCGTTACGTTACATATTACCATGGCAACCAATTATATATTATTTTGAAATTTCCGATAGAATGTTTTGTATATAAATGGTTGCCATGGTGATATGTAAAACATATTATTCATATTATAGAGTTGGCAATTTTAATGAGCAACGAAGTGAACGGGATCAGATATTTTTATATACATAGATAGATTATACCTCTGAGCAGAAGATAGGCTAATTTAAAAAGGGAGAGGACCAAAGATCAACCAAAATATCGATACTTTACTAGTGTCGGTGGTTCAGACTCTTCAGTAGATTACCTAGGTATGTGCTACATATGATAGCAAGGACAGCAAAGACATAAAATGTGGTACTTAATTGCAGACTCGTATGCAATATGTTTATGATTTTTTTCCCTCCAATTTTAGGCAGTGTTATAGTATTACGTTCCGTATTATAAAGATAGAGTAAGGCTAGGATGACATTATCGGTTGGTACATTCTGGTATCGGCTTACGGCTATACTGCCCTGCTACCAAGAATTGCAGTAACTCCAAAAAGTGAAATGTTGGGAAATTGTGTTTAAATGTTTTTTTAATTTTTGACCCAGAAGTTATTATTTTTTAATGATTTTTTCTATAAATCATTTTTAATAGATGTTCAAGTTATTTGTTGATATATATTTTTTGTACTTTATTCATTTTTTGTATGTTTTTTACCACTTTTAAACATATTATAGGAGTTACTGCATTTTTACTTAGGAAATAACGCACATTAAATTTACAAAATGCAGTAAATCCATTCCTATGATTCTTAATTTTTATATTATGTGCATTCTGTAGCAGCCTTCTACTGAAACATTAAGTTAAACTAAAAAAGTTGATTAAGTTTAGAAACTTTTCCCAGTAAAAAAAGCCTATTAATTATATTTATTAAATTAATTAATTACCCAAGTACAAGAAATATAAATACTAAAATATCATGATTATACCTAATGAAAGTATATTATAGATCGATTTGTAAATTTATTAGATAAAAACACTAATTAGTAATAAAACATTTTAAAACATAAATTTCTTTATTTTCTGATTTATGTAAATTAATAATAATATTAACATTAATAACAACAAAAGTAGTGATTAGATACTGACTTGTATCAAGATATAAAAGTAGATTAATAAAATAGGTATTGTTATAACATAGGTTTGTGGAGTTACGGGCAAATAAAGTCATTTTGAAACACACAATATTACTAAGGCAATATACAGTAAGAGCATGTAAAACTTCTAGAAATCCGATTCCCTACAAATAATGCAGTAAATCCCTGGACTTGCTGCTTTGTCTAGTATATGGCTTACTGCACTTTTGCTTAGTATTTTACTGAATTCCAGAATTTCTCTGAAACAATAATCGATTTTCAAGGAGTTTATAGTGCTTTTTACTGCATTTTACCTTAGTAAAAAAAGACGCGGGATAGTTCAATTAATAAGAATATTATACCTATAACCTCATTTTTCACAATTTTGGAGTTACTGCAATTCTTGGTAGCAGGGCAGTATATTTATCAGCTGTCAAGTAAGTCTAATAAAGAATGTTTTTTATTTTTTTTGATGCACATACATTTTTTATATTAACTATTTTATTATTTTATTTATTATTTATTGGAGGAAAATGGTCAACAATTATTTTTAATTTTTTTGGAGGAAAATGGACAGTGAAGGAAAACGGTATCTTGTTTTTGGAGGAAAATGGTTACGGCCGAAGAGACATATCTTAGCCATGACAGTTCATTAATATTGGAAAATGATTGGGCACCGTCAGAACCATCATTACGAACAATAAGGGTGCACATTTCCCAACCCTTGCGTTTTGACAATGTAATTAATTTCACCAACGAGACTGGCTGCAAGGTTGTTTCAAATAACAATTATTGTTGGGAGTTAAAATTAACAACTGTGCAGTGTGTTTACTCACAAACAGGTAATTACTATCTCTATACTTATCTATATACCTTTTTACTTCTAGTTTGAACTGTACGCTGATTCGTCAAAACCTCGATCAATAATATTCAAGGGTGTATTGACGTATTGCCGCACTGTTTCATTTTAGACTGAAATAGTTTTTCGATATTATATGAAATTGAAATTATATACTACCAATTGGCTATTGCAGTTTTGGTGAGTATAAACACGTTATCAGAAATTTTTTGGTTTTTTGAAAAAATAATAAAAAGACAGGGGTAAATCTAATACAATTATTATTTATAATGTACAGGGTGATTCATCAAGCATGTTCAAATTTTGATGGGAATACTTATTTTATATTACCGAGAGACTAAAAAGATATCTTTGCAATAGATAAGTATAGATATATACATATATATGTATATATAAAGTAATAACTTATTTATTCTAGGTATTTATTATTGTATATTTAGATACCTACAATCAAATAAAATTTAATTATTTAAACTCGTAATATTATAAAATCCACCTATACCATTCAGCATTCTGTATTATATCATTTATATCTCCCGATGAATATGATAATAACTTATATGATATGTTTGTTTGGGTTCGGTCTGAGATCGGTATAATAATGTTTGCATTATATACATGGTAGGTATATGTATAAAACATCTTCAATATTAATTTACAGGATAAAAGCTATATATCGCAGGTGTAGATGCTGAAAATGTCTGATAAAGGCCATAGTTTAAATGCCAGTTGTTTAACATAAACGACACTATAAACTTATACCATAGTAGAAGTTGCATATTTTTGAGTACTATTTGCATAAATATAGCTCGCCGACAAATATATGTTTTGTAACGACATAACCCCTGGAGCGAAATTTAAAAAAGACAATTCGAAATGGTATTTTGCATAATCCAGCGTATCTTATCGGTTTTTTTTGTTTTTGTTATTTGTTATATTTGCATGATTAAAGATAATATGTATTATTTATAAAGCGACCGCGTGTTTTAATGACTCCCAATGAAACCGAAGAGAAAAAAATCGAAAAATGTGTAATTTATTATATAAGTATAGATAATTACATATATTTTGAAAAAAATGTCCACTACTTTTCTTTTAAGAGGACGTGATATACCCGCATGCGTTGTCTCCGTCTTACAAATGCGTAACATAGCAAATTATACGCAAAGCAGAAAACGTATAGCTCCGTTAGC
>NC_042495.1:114475913-114514921 GCF_005508785.2 Acyrthosiphon pisum
GCTAACGGAGCTACACGTGTTCTGCTGAGCGTAAAATTTGCTATATTACGCACTTGTAAGACGGAGACAACACATGCGGGTATCACGTCCTCTTAAGATCTCACCAAACAGCAACCTCATAATTAATAATATTTTTCTGGTTTTCAGAGAAAACATGCGCACAAAATCACAAATTTTGAAAAACGTAAGCGTGATTTTTGTAAATGTTACGGGTCATGTATAATGATGTTTTTATGGCGTTCATATTATAACGTTCTAAACAAAATATACTTTTATTTTATGCGCGTGTACTTATAATTTAATTAGAACTTATTTAATACCGAGTGATTCATTTAACGAAGAACACCATAATTATTCAACAAGTATTAATGTTTTTGAATATATTTTTTTTACATGGGTTCAATTATTACAAAAATATAAAACAACGTTTTTGTTAAAAATTATAGTATAATTTTTTAAGTTTCTTACGTTTTTGATTCACAACATAACTGTATATACAGTTTTCATTTCATCTGCGAATGCAGAATATTTTTCTGAGTATTTCTATACATATACGTACAAATCGACTTTAGGAGTAGTTTATGAGTTATAACTCATAAATCATTATATTCTATATCAAAATACTTAAAATAATTTAAATTATTTTAATAATTTAAAATATTATACTATGGAATATGAATTTAAAATTGTATGTTGTCATTCAAAAAAGTGAAAAACTTAAATAATTATAAGGATAAAAATTATTTAAGTATATATTTGTTATATATTGTTTTTAACGATTATAAAGCATGTAACAACATGTTGACAAAAACATTTATACTTTTTGAAATAATGAGTGGTCAATGATAAAATTATCACTCATGATGCATTAATGTATATTATTATGATACTATTTGTCGACATTTTTCTTATATTCAAAATTAATTTACAATAAAAATAGTATTTAGCTCAAGTTCTGCAGGTATCTGTAACAATAGTAAAATGATTGCGTGTTGACTGTTCTTCTCTCGGGTTTGTTTTGTTGTATTTTGTATACCCACATTCACATAAACCTATATAAATATAGGTAGCTCAAATAAAGTTAAACAATACCTTCGACGGGTTGTGTATGATGGATCACGAGCAAACATTGTTTCGATGATGTATAATTTCCGGTTGAAATCGTTCGCGACCGTCTATATGACAACGGGGTCACATTATTTGGCGTCTATAAAAAAGGTGATCACGTACCACTATATTTATTATTTATTTAGTCAGTTTCTGGAGTTATTTTAATTATTATTAATTACTATTTCGTATGAATTTCCGTTTTTTTTTTCAATTTTATAAAATCAACTACCCGCACATGGAAGGATTTCTGGATTTATATACAATTATATAAGTTATTGATTTACAACGTTTAAATGTGTGCCTGTGTTCTAAAATTGTTTACATTTATGTCGAATTTAAAATATCTTAAATTAATCTTATTTTTAATATGTTTTAAATTATAACAAGTTGACCAAAAACATTGTTAAGAGCTGGTATATCCGTATATATAAAATGAAAAATAACTGGGTTAATGAATATGTGCCTTATTTGTGAATTTGAGAAATTGACAAATATTTATCTAATTTGGCATTATCTTTAATAATTAGTGCTATCAGAACTACAACCAATATATTCTAAAATTCCAAGTTTTGCTGATAATTTATTCAAAAATTACATTTTAAAAGGTTTGGTCTTCCGTCTATTTGCAATAATTTAAAAGAGTTAAAAATTACATCAAACTTTCGCCAGGTTGTCTTATTCATACAAAATGAGGTTTTAATATAGTTCCCTGCCGAATAATTTATACTTTTTCAGATGTTTCATAAATAATTCAAACCGATATTGTAATATTATTGATAGAAGGTCGTTAATTTCTATACGGACAGTTTAGGAAACACAGTCATTATAATGTTTTATTTATTCAAATTAAAATCACCGAATTATAATAATATATATCAAAAGCTACTAACCTAATTTTTGATTGAATAGGTATATAATTATATTTATTGTATAATAAAGAAGTTATATTTTTACATCTAGGGTTGTCATATTATATTTTACATTAACCGGAACAAACATGTTTTATATTATTTGTATGGGAACTATCATAACACTCCATTATCAGTTTTAGAATCGTATATTTTCGTAACTGCAGTTTTGAGTATCACACAATGATCAGCATTCGTTAACGACATGCGTTTAAAAGGTAAAAGGAAAATTGAACCTAATGTTACAAATCGGAAAGAATTAACCAACAAAAACATCAAATTTAATATCATCCGTATCAATATAGTTTTTCTACTAGAAATTTTTAGTAAAAGATAAAAAGTTTAACACAAGCTATAAAATTATTGAAATTTAATTCTGGGACAATATTGACAATCTCGAAACACTATTGGGACACCGGGACGATAATAATATAATCAAAACTGGTATACAGTCTCGTATGGCAACCCTTATTAGTTATTACATTACAATATACGTCTACAATATACATGACTAATATATTATTGTTTATTATTGCTATATCATAATGTATTAACTTTTTAAAATTCTTTGATTATAATTTAAAAGACTATTTACGAGTATATTACATCGTATTTGGCTATTGAATATTGATTAGATTCAATACGTATGTTTGATTTTTTACATTAATTTCATTTCAATTTTTAAGACTAAATGTTTGATAGGTATACAAATACATTGTCATAATTATTTATTGTGATTATTAATTGTATTACTATAGTCGTTTAAGAACAATATTCGGGCAATACCCAAAATACCGGGACGCAATGTTAAAGTTCACCGCCATTTACGGCCTACAATTTACCCAAGTTATTACATAATAATATAATATTATATCGGGATGGTGAACCTGTGACACGTGTGGACACTTTTCAAGCCACACGCGTATAAACGATCTGGTAAGCCGGGTCTGACGAAATTATATTTTTTTGGTTAGCTATAATGATCTTCATTTTGTATAATTACAATTTATTCGTATTTTCGTTAATAATAATATCTATTTTTGGGTAATTTAAACGGCGCCGGTTGAAGTGGGTGAGACACTGAGACATGTCGTTTATTTTTATCACCCCTTCTATGGATCTAAACAAGACGTGCATGCAAGTGTTATGATTCTCACACCTATAAATACGGATGGGGCCAATATACACGTCCACCTTGGCTGGGACCACCGCACCGTCACCGCCGTGTGTCGTCACTCGAACGAACGCGACCGTGATAAACATCCGGAATCGGTTTAGTCTTATACTTGTATAATAATATAATATTATATTATATACCCTATATCAAAAATATAATTTCTTCGCGATATTCTAACCACCATAAAGATATAAAATCACGGTGGAATTTGTCATAATATCAGCTGTCAACGATGAACGAACTACGAACTACGGTGAAGTGATGTGACTAATCCGGATTTGTACTTTACGTATATAGTTTTGTTTTTTTTTTTTATTGCGTCACGAGTAATAATAAAGTCGATTACATTTTCCAAAAAGTCCTTTGGTCATCGTTTTGCAGATTTAATAATATTATGTATAGGTATGTATACGCGATATAATTGTTTGTATATAATATTATGTGTGAGTGTCAAAGTGTCAGAGTGTGTTAAATGCTAATGCGATGAATTATAATATAATTGATTGATTGATGACAGCTGTGGTGAATGGCATGTACGGTCTCAGATCAAGAGAAGTAGGTATATAATTAATAAGCGATGAGATGCGAGCGAAGAGCAATAAAATATATATTGTACATTTACTTAGGCTATTAAAAAATTAAGTTTAAGTGATATATTATACATATAATATATAGTGATATAATATGATATTATTATTTTACTGTGTAGTTTGGTGGCGTTATCAGTGCACGCTGAAAGTTAAGTGATGATGAACACCGCCGTCGCGGGTTAGGTGGGTGTTCTTCGACTACGCACGCCGCTCGCAAACCGAATTCCGCTAAGCATGTTACAATATTATTATATTATTATTATTTTCTGACAAATAGTTTGTACGACGAACGCGGCAGTCACACGCGGCACTCATCGCGGCAGTCACACGCGGCACTCTTCGCGGTGGAGGCGGACGCCGCGATACGAACGTATGATGCTACATAATATAATATTATTATAGTTTTATCGAAAACACACACACATACACGTGCCGATTAAAATATTACGATTGTAATATTACATATTATTATAATACGTCGGGCTTATAGGATATAGACACCTGTTAAGTAGGTACCTATACTTACATAGGATTCGCGAGTGTCTCTCTCAAACGGAGTAAAATAAAAATAAAAAATCACGTCGATGATAGGTACCTATAATATTATATAATATACCTAATATACTATACCTTGTGAGTTTACGATATCATAGTTGTAATACTTGCGCGTACGTATATAATTATGATAATTAATAATAGTTAATAATAACAAAGTATAGCGACATATTTACATAATATTTGATATTATATACTCAGGCCGTGGTAATAACACATTTAATAATAATAATAATAATAATAATATAATACATAAGACCGAGTGCGCCGTTCTCTCGCATTATTGCAGCATTAATTCGTGTACATAATATTATAACATTCACACAGATCGATCGTGTATAATACACCATTAATACCTACACTCGTAGTCGCAATCAGCTTCCGGACTCGCGATTGTTTATCGCTACCGATGCATCGGCCGGTATGGGCACACACGCACCGCCGGACCAGGCGTATCAGTCGCGTCCGATAGGTCGTTCAGGTAATATATAATATTATAACCGCCACGGGCGCATCATGCCACCGCCACCGCCGTCTTCCGAGTGATATAATAATAATAATATAATATCATGTGAAATAATATTATACTTCCGACTCACCGTGCGGCCGAAATTATAATATACTATTATATCCGTCGCAGTCCTGACCTACTAGGTCTGCACTGACCTACTACACACACCGGATTATTCGATTTACGGAAATATGGCCAACGAAACGACGGCGAGCTGCAGAGGTCCGGCGGCCGGAGATCCGAAATCCGAGCCCGACGAGTCGTCATACATGCTTCGAGACAAAAGTGCGTACCTATACTATACACAATAATATTATGTTATATTATTAATAATTGTTATACACCACCTATATAACTATCTATAATCGTATAATATATAATATTATCAGTTTTAATTTCCTCGAAAGACCGAAACGGATGTTTGTCGACCACTCAAGCCGTAGTCAGGATTTTTCCTAGGGGGTGTCTTAATTTATTTATATTTAAATATAACATGTGGAAGGCCCTACACACTCTCCAATATATTCATTAGTCTTCACATATACCATGAAATAGAACCATACTAAAAAGTGATTATATATTCTATAGAAATCTGAATCATTAGCTACATATATGTTTTGCATAAATACGGCCGATGCCCCGAGTGTTTAAACATCCAAAATACCTCTTTGGCCAAGCCACTGTTTCCACGAGACCGGTGTCGTTTCATCACTCGTTGAGTCGTAGTTTGTAAATTTTTTATAACATTGTGTTTCTCGTGACACTTTAGGACCATCAACGTTGATGTGCCGCGACCAACATCACCAACATTCGAGACAGGAACGTCAACACCGTACGTTTGACGACAGCTGGGCCTGGTACGTTGTGGGCGGGTGCGCGTTCGCCAACTTCCTGTTGCCCGGCATGCTGAGATCATTCGGTCCGGACGTCCTGAACGGGTTCGTCGAGGTCCACGAGCTCGAGTTCTCGAACCGGTCCGTCGTCGGTTGTCAATGGATACCGGCCACGTTCAACCTGACGTTTTTCATAGCGGGTAAGTGCAAAACCCAATTAATATAATAAGACATAATAATTTATATATATGCCAGCTGGGCGCGAGTATAGGGTGAACCGTAACATTCCAGGTATAGTCGATTTTAGGATCAGATTTATGATATTTAGAGTATAAGACAAATTTAATTGATTTACGCTTCATCACAACATAACGTCAAATTAATAACTGAATAAGGTAGTAAGTACTAAGTATTATCGTAATCTATACGATAATAATCATAAATCAAATATTTATTTTAAGCAGTAAAAATAATATAGACTATGACATTGAACGCGTCGTGTAATTAATTTTAACATTAAATCGGAAAAAAAATTGATCAACCAATAATATAGTTTAGGTTTATTTAACAAGTCAATAGTTGGTCGGTACCGCAGTGGAATTTACATACAAAATAAAGGTACAATCGGTGGTATTTAGTATCACCGATATTTCGCGCGGCTGTAGGGAATCGGATAGATTCATACATAAATATACATACACATTAAACATGGCGATTTTTGTGAGCTTCCACATAGACTCGAATAATATTCGCGTATAGAAAATATTGTAATAATATTATTGTAAATAACAATATGTTATTTGTTTCGCTGTTTGCCTATAATACACATAAAACAAATATTGCGTATATTGTGCGTGAAGCGCGTGTGTCATCGCCATTCGCCACAGACCTATAAACTTATATAGAAATGGACAGCAGATAACAGCTAGCGAGAGAGGTCTGGGGGCCAATATAGTTGGAAAAAGATAACGTATATAATTTAAGACCATAAGGTTTAATTTTAATAGCGAGAGAGAGGAAGAAGTTCAATAACAATAAGATAACAGCATTTTTAGAAAAAGATAACATAAAATGCACTTTAGGTCTATTTGTCATATTATGTGGCACTGCACTATCTCTTTTCAACAATGTTCTTTGACTCTCGGCAACCTATAGCCAGGGTATAGGGGACGCACATGTCAATTTATCCTGTGTCTTTATCATGGTCATCGCACTTTCGGACCGCTGCGATATTATAATATGTACCTACCTATATAGTTTGGGTAATCGTTCCTAAATGTATATAATGTAACTATATATTATATACGCACCGAAAATACGGAGTCCACTGCACTTTAGACGTTCAGCTCGAGTCCGGAGTACCTACTGCACGCGCGGTAGGTATCTAATATCTATATCATGTATAATAAATAATAATACTAAATCAGTAAACCATACCTGTCTGTATAGTGAGTCACGTGTGGCACGGCGCACATTTCCATGGCAATCGTCAGGATTTTTTTTTCATTATGTACCTATAATACTATATCTAACGTTTTGGCGCCGTCGAGTACTTACACCAATGCTGCTCGGTGTGTGTGTGTAGTGTGTGTGTGTGTGTGTGTGTGTGTGCACTAAACACTTGTAATGTATGACGCGTGCCAGAGAATCCTAACGCAGTCGCTTCTCCGCGCTCCCCGCCCGCGGGCCACGACTGCACGAACCATCACGACTTTTTATTAATTGTGTTCGATGAAACAATCGACCCGGAAACCAGACAAAGCAGCAGTCGATATTGTATATCATACCGATCGAATGTTCTACCCGGAAAATATTATATGGAAGAGGCCTTATTATTGTATTATAACTAAACGTACCTACCTAAAAAGCTACTGTGTACACTGTAGACGAATCGTACACGTCAACACGTGTTTGGTTTTTTGACGAGTGACGACTGATACCAGTGCCTTCGGACGTGATTTCGACCCCACAGTTTAAAAAAAATATACGCTTCTAATTTTTTTTTCTCGAATCTGGTCACACGTTTTTACCGCATATATTTTTTTCCAAAACGACATCTGAAAGAAATACCTTTTGTTTGCAGACTTCGGCGTGCAATGTTATTGTTCGTAAATCAGACACAAGTACCCATATTCAATGTTTAAAAACGTAGATAAGAATATTCCGATAAAGCAATGGTTATAATACATTTTTTTTACATACATAATAATTGATAATCGTAATGTTATAATATATAACATTGAGTCTTAAATATATTTTAATCAGTGCACTACAAACATTTATTTTGTCAAGTAGGTATTTAAAAAAAATACATAATATATTATATCTATATAATAAATTAATTTGCTTAAGGATATCAATTCGATTCTACGACGTTATTATTTTAAATATATTTATCAATTCATGTACATAGTTTGATTATAGCTATAGCATAAAGAAATTTGGTATTTTAAACGTATAGTTTGTTATCAATATATAGGTATTTACGTATTTTGATTATGCAGGGTGATTTTTGTATCAGTAAATACTGCTTAACTCGTGAATGTGTATTGACGTTTTGAAAAACATTTTTTTTTACATTATTTACACAATTCATCAAACCATTTGGATAAGTCAATAACAAAATTATAAATGAAAACTAGCTATTTAAATGTTCAATACATAAAAATCAAATTTCGAATGAATGTAACTAGGTACCTAGTAGTTGTGATTTAGTGTTTGAAGATTATACGAACGAAGTGAAGTAGCACAGGGATTCGAATACATCGCAAAATTGTTGGTGTACACTACTCCACTCATCTAAACATTAAATAGGTGCATACCTATTTATTGATTAACCACTCTTTCAAAATGTAGTTTATATACGTTAAAATTCTTTATATAATTATCTGTACCTATAATGACTTAAAACTATGTTATAAAAATATTTACAAAACGTTAAAAACGTTGTTAAATAACTATTAAATATATATAGTTATTTAGCCATTGTTAAGAGGATGTCAGCGCATTATTTGTTATCTTATATACTTAACTCTCTTTATCACTCTTTCTCTATCTTTCTCACTATATCTCTCTCTTTCTCCCTCTCTGACACTGCAATACACACATATCACATTTTCGTTCTGTAGAACCAGTCTTGTGTCGTTATAGTTGACCTCTATTATCAAATTTAATGTTTAAAACGTTATCTGTGTTTTAAAATCGTAATATTTTTAAATAATCATAACTTGCGTAAAAAAAATGTCGTTAAAAAGTCAACATAACAACACAGATAATTTTTTGAACTTAAGGTTTGATAATAGGTCAATTCACTTTGTAATATTCGATCTAACAATACAAGGTCGGTTCTGCAATTTGCTATATAATAATTAATATTATGTTGGTGGGTCGGATAAATAAAACAAATAATGCACTGACATCCTCTTAATACTACTCGAAATAATCAGTGCTTACTGTTAAAAGAATTCTGTGTATAGTGTATATGACTCAAGTAAACAAAATTTAATTTCGTTAAAATGTTGTATTGCTAAAAACGTGTCTCCGTTACATTCCCTAGTCGATAGTCCTCTATTCGAATGGAAGAATATAATATAATTATATAACATAATTGCAGCGACCTCCCCCTTGACCCTCGCACCCATCGACAGCAGTATTAAATTATAAAAATACTACTACACAGTACACACATATACACTCCTTACTTACTATAAATAAATTCGTTTTTACGCGTGGGTAACAAATTCCAATCACTCTTCCAATATACCGACAACTCCTGCACCCTCGTTACACATTAAATCCAAGACTAATTTAAACGGACCGCATTGAAGCCTGCAGTCTCATTCCATTAAAAACGAACCTTTGCCACCCACAATTTGAATACGACATTATAGTGCTCTTTCAATTTAGAATCGCGTTCTTCTGCGGTAGACCACAATTATTGGACTCGCTTTACAATTTATTACATACAATATATTATTATACGCATCATAATATTTTAGTCATGGGCGTAACTATAGGATTAAATAGTTAGTTACAGAGGCTATATAGGAGTCCTAAAAAACCAAAGTCCAAAATAATCCGTGGGATGCAAAGCTCCTCTATACCCCTGTACATAGGCGCAAATAGGGGGAGGGCTTTAGGGGCTAAGCCCTCCCAAAAATTTCCATAGCCCCCCAAACATTTCCTACATTTTGTTTTAAGCTTATTCAATATTATCAAAGTAAGACTTTAGCCCCCCCCAAATCCCAAACGCTATTTGCGCCAATGCCTCTGTACGTAGACCCAAATGTATATAGAAAATATCATTATCAATAATCGTACATCGTAGATAATTCTCTTTCTTTCTATTCTATATTTATTATAACCAGATGTCCAGATAACTGTATATGGTATATCGTAGGTTCTTAACCAGTGGTCCATGGACCCTTTGGGATCCATAGATGGTTACTCACGGGTGGCTGTGAGTTTTTTTATTATGTACATTTTTATTGTGATGATTTTGAATGTAATTTATTATTTTTGTAGGGATACGCGAACGGTCGTTCATATTTCTGTACAGTTTCCGGTAACGTTTTTAAGATACCAATAATAATTTATTGCCCACATTCCATCACTTGAAAGACAACGAGACAAACCAGTCATTATTTTTATATGGCAAACTTATGTGATTGCGTACCATTTACTTACTACCTAACTAATTATTATTTACTACACACGGACATTTTGTAAGCATCTATTGAAGTGCTTGAAAATTAATTTGGCAATTATTTCGATTCTGCATAATATATTCAAAACCAGAAATATGGTTACGCAACCGTTTTCTCGTGGACTTTATCTCATGAATTAATGATTTAGACCTCGTTAATGATGAATTAATTGATTTAAGATCAAAATAAATAGGACACCACGATTTACAAATAAAAACTTAAATCGAATTTTGGTGTTCGTTGACAAAGGCTTATCTGCGAGCTATATCCAGGAGTGCAGGACAATGTAATTTTTGATTCCATTCGCTACTATACATATCTCTCAAAGTCTGAATTTTATATAACAATCATAATTAAAAACAAATCAAGACATCGATTGGATATTAAGGACGATATGTGAGTTGCTCTGTCCAATATGGTCTCAAATTTTAAAGCAATATTGCAATCAATACCACAGCAAAATATGTCCCATTGTAACTTATATACATAAATTTTAAACTATAAAACAAAGTAATTATTTATAAAAATTTAATAATGTATTAACTCTTAATATTATCATTAAAAATAATTAAAAATAATAAAAATAAAAATAATAATTTGTTGGGGTCAAAGCCGGGTTATACACTATACGTCTATACAGCTATTATATCAGTAAATTAATAAATAAATATTATATTATAATTTATAATAGGTACCTACAAATATAATTGTTAAATATTTTAAAAGAACATTTTATTTTATGGATTGATTTGGATTTTAACCGGCAGGAGGTAGTAAGAGTAAAAAGTAAAAAGTAAAAAGTGGGTAAGTGGATGTCGCTCTCCTATACAGTAGGTTACAAGTGGGTCACTGTAATGAATGGTGTTAAATTTGAATTCAATGATATAATATCATTGTATAAGAAAAACGATTCTGAGCGAAAACGGTCAGTCAGCCTATTAGATGATATTAAGGTCACTAAAGTAATTTATATATAACCTATTTCTGTGGACCCTTGTTTTAAATGTAAATCCTTAGCTATGAAAGCTGAACATTTTATACATTTTTAACTACAAAATAATTATTAAATTTTATATTTTATTTGATAAATTTTGTCAAAATTTGAACTTCATATGCTTATAAAAAAAATTGTGCGTATGTATTTTTAATATTTTTCAACTGCTATTGTAACAATGTATCAGGAGCCTTGCATTAAATTTTCACGGTTTTTCACTAAACAAACAAAATTTTATTCATATTTATAGAAAAAAAAACTAAAAAAATTGAAAACCGAGAATGTCCATAAACAGCTCAAAACAAGTCAAAATATTTTGAACATTTTATCAAGTATAAGAATGAAAAAATAAACTTTCGGTGAAATTGTCATGTATCTACAATTATTCGTTTTTGAATTACAACAAAATAAGAAAATCACTACATGAGAAATCGAGTGAATATCCAATGTTGTAAAAATTTGAATTTCAAACACTCATAAAAATTGAATTTGATTTTCTTGTAAACATTTTTTTTTTTTGATAAAGGTAGATAATATTATGAGGAATTTTGTATTACATTTTCAAATCTTATATTTAAAAAGAAAAATTTTTACTTATTCTCTAACTCATTATTATTTAACTCAAAATAATTTGCTAATTTCGGTGATTTTTACATATTTTGTAAATTTTTGAACTTTAAATGCTAATAAAAAAAAACTGTGACTAAGGATTTTAAATATTTGTCAAATGTCATTGTAACAGTATACTAGGAGCCTTCTATTAATTTTTCAAGCTTTTTTAACCAACAAATAAAATTGTATTGATATTTATAGAAAAAAAAAACTAAAAAAAAAATGGAAACTGAAAATGTCCGTAAACAGCTCAAAATAAGTCAAAATATTTGGAAAATATTATGGTGTATAGAAAATGCTAACATAAACATTCAGTCAAAATTGCATGTACCTACGGTCGTTTATTTTAGAGTTGCACCAAAAACCAAAATCGATTTTCTCGAAAACAGATTTTGCGTAAAAATTCCCATTTTTCCTCAATTTTTCTTTTGTCTTTCACGTCGCTTTTAAAAACTACTGGAAAATTTTTACTTTTAACCCCCCAATGTACCAACTAGATTCACTTTTATTTCCTATCAGAAAAGATACTGTTGAAGAAAATCCAAGCATTTTTACTGTCCTAAGAGGGGATGACAGACACAAAAATAAAAAATTTAAAAAATTTAAAAAAAGCACACATCATTGTCAAATCAATACATTTATCGCTCCGCTCAGAATCCAAAAGTAAAAACGTATAGAGAGACTAAAAACGTCTATTGAAGGATGGAAAGGAGGGCTAAATACTCTCTTAGTCACACCTATGCATATATAGCTATATTATAGTTTGTTAGTATTTTGTTTTCAGCGAAAATCATCTTAGACAAATTTTAATATAATAATATATGATCGAATTTCGTCCGGTGGTTTCAGGGTCGCTGTCATGTCTACTGTGCAAATTAATTTCACACCGAGCCGTAACGTACTGGGGTGGACTTTTGGCTTCCACTGGTATGATGTACAGTTCGTTCGCCAACTCCATATCGCACCTGTATATAAGGTAAATGTAAATGGTGGAATCTATTTTACTTTACTAACCGTAGAAGATGCATATATTTGTTACGGGCAAAGAGTGCCGCAAAGTGCAAGACTATCGGGAAACGTAGTAAAATTATATATATTATAGAATGTTGTCCAGTCTAGCTCAGTCAATATACAATGTCAACTGTTTTGCTTTATTTAATACTATTATTTATAATGCTTAGTATTAGTCAAATGGGTAATTGGGTAATGGACGTTTCCCCCCTAAATAAATATATATTTTTTTTAAAACCGGAGGTATACCTACGTAAAACAATTAATATATTGGAATGGTGGAATAATAAATTTACAACACTAGTCCAATCATTTAAATGTAATATGGCTTTTATATGTTGATGTGTCTAAATCGAAATTCTAATAAGTCATTTCTGAGTTACTAAAATGTTTATAAAAAAGATAATAATAATTAAAAATGGTTTTATAAAAATAAAGACTATTATGTAATATTATATTATAACTTATAATATGTAGACATGTAGTATTTATTATACTTGGATAATTTTTACAAATTATTTATATTAGCAAATCAATAATAATTATTAACTTAGCAAAACATTTAATCCTCCATATCTACTTAAACCATTACCATAGACATATTATCTTTATTCTTTAGTATACAAAGTTATATAACTCAAAAACCACTCGCTTGAATTTTTATTTAAATACATAAAAATTCTCAAAAAAATAAGTAATATATGCTTGATAATTTAAAATGAAAAAGGGTTTTTTATTTGAAAAAAAATTTGTATTGTCACAGGATCATCCATAAGTGGTAGAAAAAAATCTCAAGAATTAAAAAATATGGTCTTCAAATGTATTTAAAAATTCCAAAAATCAGAATTTGGATATATTCGTAATTTAAGCATAAAAATGGAGTGAGCATGCTTAAAAAATCACTCTATATATATCTCATTCGTTAAAAATTAACACTTTTATTATATAGATGTTATGTAAAAGTTGTCATCCATATATCTACCTATATTGCAATTGTATACGTCATATTATATAGATATAGACAACTCCGCGCCGGTGCAATAATTTTTCACTCATTATTTTTGAATTTGACTCATTTTAGTGCCGTAACAGGAGGAAGAGGGAAATAAGTATATATATCTATATATGGTCATTAGTTCCTGTCACTAATGAGCCAAATCCAAATTATTATAAAATCCAAATAATGAGCGATAAGTTAGGTATTGCATCGGCATTTTGTATCCTTAGATTTTGTTATATTTTAATCTATGATAGTATACGTACTGGATCGATAACCGTTTTCCCGATTTTTTGCAGCTATGGCGTGATGGTGGGATTTGGCGCGGGCTTGTGCTACTCTGCAGGAATACTGATCGTCAACGAGTATTTCGACAAGCACCGAGGACTAGCCAACGGGTTTTCGCTTGCAGGCACCTCCATCGGTGCTCTCGCCATGCCACCGTACCTCGAGTTCTTGACCTTTTCATACGGCTACAGGTATATAATATTCTACTATAATAATATGATTTTCATTACCTACCTAATATTTGACAGACAAAAAACTAAAGAAAAAAAAGAGCTCATATTTTTAAGGTCCAAAACTTCCAACCGATCTAGAATTAATTGTACATAATATTAGACAGGGCGATCATCCCTTTTTTTCTTCAGTTATTCATAGTCTGATTTTCGGAATTTTTATCGCCGTAGTATACTTCTTAAGTAGGTTGCAGGTTTTTACTACAAAAATTACTATAAAAATTCCAAAAAATAGAATTTTAGAAAAATATAAATTCATTATTAAAAGAAAAAATGGGATGAGCATGCATGATAAATCAACCTGTACCTATAGTGTATAATATATATATATATAACTATTATAAGTTATAACTTATTAATAGTTTGGATTTTTTGTGGTCAATGGTCTATGAGTAGGTCTATTATAGCTTATGTCAACTATAAATTCTAAATGCTATTCATATTATTTGAAAAAAAAAATCGGCATATTTTATTTTGCTTAGTTTCATTTTTAAATATGTTCTGTATTAACCCCTATTAGTCATTATACTCATTTGGTATTTGGAATTATTTGAAATGGTAATATTTGTTATTATCTCGAATGTTCAATTTCATGCCGTCATTATAGATATGTTTCAATACTTTTTATGTTTATTTTTAATTTTTTTCTGGTAATTGTTTATATTATGTAACTAGAAATGTTATAATATTAAACTATAACTAGTAGTGGTCATATTAGGCGTGTATTAGATTCAAAGAATAAAACAAAAATACAGTGGGTATCCTATGTCGTCTTATAATCGTTTATAAAAATATTTTTTAGTGCTTTTTTAGAGTTTTTAATCACATTCAAATTCGAATAAGTATTAGCTAGTAGACGGTAGACAGTGGACAAAAACAACCAAAACTCGTAAATAGAATCGAACAAATAACAGCATAAGATCGGTACTTATTTCAGGAACTTACAGGCTCTTCACTGAATCACTAGTAAAGTCTCGATAGCTCGAATTTTTTCATGTGAAGTGTTTTTAAGCTGTGCCTGTGTATGTACCTATATGAGTTCGTATACAATTTAAAAATTACACAAATCGAAAGATTATTTAAATTATTAATAAAATATTTTTACTCCCCTTGAGATTCGATACTCGACTGAATATGATAAAATAATATGATTCGTTTAAATTTCTTAACCTAACCCAACACGGTGATCTTTAACTTCCAACACCATTGCATGTCATATCGTTTTTCCTGCAGAGGCGGCATTCTGATCGTGTCCGGAATGTTGTTGAATACACTGGCGTGCTCGTTGACCTACAAACCCGCGGTTGTTGATGCGAACAGGGCAGTTCAACAGGACGAGGTGACCTACACAAGGCCGATCGCTTCGTCGACGCCGACATCGATGAACGCGAGAGCAGTCGCGACGACGGCGTTTAAGGCGGCCACGGACCTGTACTACGCCACGGTGGTTTCGTCACCGTCGCCGCCGCTGTTGAAATCCCAAACCACGGCGGCGGCAGTGTATTCAACGGACGATGAAGACAATGACGACGACGACGACGACGACGACGACAAACGCCTGAAAAACACCCGTTGGTGGCGATGGCTGAGGTGGCGACACCCGCAATTCGGCCCCACGCCGGCCGCTGAATTTCTGGCCGTGTCAGTCGTCCACGCGATCAGCCACTTGGCGTACGCCACAGCCGCGCCTGCGCGTGCCGCCGCGCTACAGCTGGCCGCGGCCGAGGCGGCCGGTCGGTTCCTCGCACCCACCGCTTCAGACCTGCTGTCTCCCGGCGGTTCGGCGTCAATTTACCTGTACGCCGCGGTGGTGGCCGTCAGCGGCACCGTCCTACTGACCGGCGCCGCCACCGCCGAATCGGATGCCGACCCGTTCCAGTGGCCACTGCGGTCGGCAGTGCACGCGCAATGGTCGGCGTTCCTGGTCATGACCTTCGGGATGGCGTCTGGCGCCGCAGTCGGGCTCGAACCGCTGGTTGCGGTCCGAGCGCTTGGCCGCGAGCAGCTCGCCGCCTCCTGTTCCACCACGTTACTCGGTAAAGGCGCCGCCCAACTGGCCGTCGACCTGTTCCTGCGCCAGTCGTTGTCCAGCCGCGGTGGACACTGGCCACCGATCTCACCGTGCGTGCTTTACGCGCTCGGATCCGTTCTAGTGGCCACCGCCGCCGCTTGGACGGCCGTGTTCCTTGTCAAGCGTCACTACGCCTCCAAGACCGGGTGCAGCCGGTACGTGAGAACCGCTTGACTACAGCGGCCACCGCTGCCACCGGTGGCAAAACAATCATCCTACTATATTGTATAGGTAATAACCGGAGTACCAGACGGGAATTTAAATACTTTGGGATTCGGGTTTAAGCTTTCACAAAATCAAAATAAACCATAATACCCATTCGTCGTTATTCGTTTATTGTTGTCCTGAAAAGTGTCAAAAACGCTTTCGATATTTTTAAAACTTGAAAAACTTTAGCGGCTATTAATGTTTGAGATTCTTTTAAATTTTCAAAACTCGTTTAAGAGTAAAATTAACATTTGTATATATATAGGTACCTATTATATTGAGACGAGAAATTTTAATACAATCGCGAGGGCCTCAACAAAATAAGACGCTTCAGATATTACACCCACCCGCGTATTTATTTTCTTCTAATTCTGTGGTTTGTTGTCTTAATTTTTATTTTTAGTAATTTGAAAACTGCAGCTTAACTCGAAAGAAACACGTCGCGCGTCTAACATCATAGGAGTATTTTTTTCCACGAATTTTTAACTTTAGACAAACGACTATTGATGCAAGTACCTATGCCATGTGTAGGTTTCATACATGTGTAATGTTACTTATTAGGTATATTAGGTATGTGTACCTATATTGTGAAAGTTTCTTACATTATAATATATCTAGTATAATATTCAGAGATCGCTATCATCGCAAAATAGTTAAGTAATACTTTTAAGAGGACTTGAGTGTAGTAGGTAGTTGCCAATTTATATTCCAATGTTTCACACTATGGTCAATAAGAACTGACAAATGTTACAATAGGAGTAATAGGACTGAATTGGTATATGGAAACAATGGCGTGATGAAGGACTTTATTTGAGGCACGTGCCTCAGCTTAAAGGGTGGTGGGTGTCATGGAGACTAAGTTCGCCACGCCACTGCTTGGAAATATATTAATGATTCTAATTTCCGTGTTAGTAGGTTAACTAATTAATAATTGGTATATTGTAAGTAACCACATATTTTATGGACGTTATCATGAAATTTACTCTCAAAACATCTCTACGCACTTTTAAAATCCTAGTAGATAGGTACTAATAATAAATAAAACATAATATGCGTAAAAATCAGAATCTACAGTATCAAGTCGGTTAATAGTACCTAAGTGTTATACCAGAATAATAATTGTAAAAAGTTACAAATCATTATTCCTGTTTGAATAGTTAGTTACTATAAATAGATATATACATTTAGTCATTGAGAACTGTCATGTCGTATCCATTAAAATTGGTCGAAACAATAAAAAAAAAGTTCTGGTTTTACGTATGTATCTACCTAATTAACGTATTTGAGGCTTTCGATTATAGTAATGATATATACAATTTGTGACCATTAGTATTTACTATTTATATTAGGTACCTGCATTGTTCTAGAAACCAAGACAAGAGTGCTTGATGCAAGTACTCCAATAAGTAGTCCAATATGTTTTGAGCACTTAGTTTCTGTAAACATTTTTGTTCTATAACTGTGTGTGGTGAACTACAATTTTCAGGCTTAAATCCTACTATATATGGAAGTGCGCAGACATGTTCTGCAGGTTTTGATTTCCAATATTATTGCGAATTTGCGGCCTCTGAATATTAAAACATTATTGTTTCCATTTTCCAATACTGTAGAAATATTTAATTTTTTATTATTGTATCTATTACTGAAATTGTATATCTAATTAAGAATTTTGTGTAAATACCTGTATATAAATATATAATATATTATATTTTTATCATTCATTTATGAACCAGGAATGGCCAATGTTAATTTCAAACTTAATATTATGTTCAACAAAGACCAACATAAATATAAGAATATATTATTATTTTTAAATTATATTAAATTAATTAATTATAAATCTACTACTTGATGACAACAAATTAAGATCATGTAATTCATTACAATTGTTGTTACATAATAAAAAAAAATTATCAATAGTATATGAAACAGCACGATAAAATAATATGGCCTATGGCTATCAGTTGGTCTTTCCTGGCTTATACAATGTATTATTTTAAAAGCGTATACATAATTAACGGTGAAATGTGTTGTACATATTTTATACAACTAAATTAACCGAGTACTGATTTTTTTTCACTTTTATATCTGTATAAGAATAAAATTGTGTTCAATACCTACAATGAAATTTTAATTTTAATTTGTTCCCAGTTACACAGATAATTCTAACAAATACAAAGAAAACCAGTGTTTAATTAACATTAATATAACTATTATTTTTTTTTACTTTATCAGTTTTTTTATGTATAATTTACTATTCATAATCTAATACTTATAAGCTGAGGGGGAAGGGGGGATTAGTTTGCAGTAAAACATAAAAACTGAGGTTATTATTCGAATGATAATAATAACACTGTAAAATTAATAAAATTGAAACATATAATTATACTCAGTTCTTTCTTTTGTAAATTTATCTTCAATAAACACAATATTGATTTACAAAAAAATCATGACACATTATAATATAAATTAAAAATATAATGAATATAATAATAATGAAAAAAAAAAAAATGATGCCATAATTAAAGTCTTAAAAAAATTAAAATACATTGACAAATATTAAGAAAGTGTATTACAATGTTACATTGATTAAAACACAAGTAATATAAAACAAACATTAAACACTAATTCGAACACATACTTTTTTCAAAATTTAATATTTACAATCAATATAATATATTGTATGAGAATTAAAGTTAAAAACCTTATTCGTAAATTTTACTAAATAACTGAATGAAGATATTAAATAGTAAATTGGATAAAATACCCATTCAAAATCACTTATACAGAAATATTTAACTTTATATTTAACAGGAATTCTCAAAATAAATAATTGCTTATTGAATAATTGGAAATGCATGGCACATTTTTATTTAAAAATATACATTAAATAATAAAAATTAACTAGGAACAAAACGTTCCTGTTTCAATAAAATTATCTTAGGAAGAAATATTTACTTACTTTTATAAATCAATCATTCAGAATTTCAAACTGCATGTAATAGTAAATTATATATATATAAGTTAGAATCTAATTTTGATATTTTGATTATTTTATTTAAACATAGCTCTCTTGAAATTTCACTTATTGGGAAATTTTAATTTTAATTATTCATAATTAAATGTTTTTAAAAATATTATAGTAAGTTTATTAAAAAGTAATAAGTCTTGAAATCAGTTTCCTCACGGCCTCCAAGAAGTTAACATTAACTTATCATTTAATTCAGATAAAATTATAGCACATACTTTTGCTTTTTCATTCTTCATGATAGTATGATATATTTTGTCTTCTGGATCTTGTACGACTTTTGTTTTATAATTTTGTTTTAGGGATGCCACACCTTTTTTAGGCTGTGATATCTGTACGCCTCGACGACCTTGATAATTATCTTTTTGTTTTGCATTTGGTTTTTCAGTACGTTTCTGTAAAAATGTATAAATTAAATATGTGTAATATTATAATAACTATTTATATTATAATATGTTTAGTATTAACTAATTGGATAATTTTTTTTTTTTTAATAAGACATAGTAAGACAGAAATTCTAAGAAACCTGAATGTTGTTATAAAAACATTATAAGATAAGTTTCTGCAGACAACATTTAAAAATGAAATGTTTTTTTTTAATATTGGGAGTTCCAAACATGTAAAATGTGAACATTTAAACACTAAAAGTTTATTTTTATAAATAAAATTGTTCTATATTATAAATCATATAGGGAAACAAATTTAAACGCATTTTTAATTTTTACATTTTAATGCATACCATATTTTAAGTAAATGGTAGAAATCAGTACCTAATTTTTAATATTTGACAACAATCCATTTTTCTGTATGCATGATAAAAAAATTGCAGATAATAAAATATTAAAAGCTATTGGTAAGTATATAAACTTATATTTTACTTAACTTTAAACAATATTACTATGTATGGTACCTACAATATGTACCTAATAAAAATATAATATTTAAAAATAAATGAGTCAATTAAAAATTTAGCATATTATTTTGTCAAATTCCAAACTGATTAGAACATCAAAAGTCACTAGGTAATATATGAACATAACTCAAAGCATACAATTTTTGTGATGAATCAACTTACCCGAGTTTTACGTATGAATGCAGAGGCGTCATAATAGTTAGGTTTTTCACGGCGTACACGTTCAGTCCTACGGCGGCCGTCTGAACGTGTAGTTGGAGCGGTTGTAACATCTTTGGATTCCTGGACCGACACGACCGCCGCCGCTGCCACCTTGGCTGGGGCGACTTTGGGGGTGATGTCTTTTTTGGACAGGTAAAACGAATGCTTGCATTTGGTACAAGTCTTCACAGCAACTGGGTACTGAAATCAACAACGATTTATGACAACGACAAACGAATAAAAAAAAATTTAATAGCAATAGTCGAATGGCAATCAACTGCGGGCGTTAATTAATTTTTTTAACGTTACCTGTAAGCCACAACCGGGGCAAATTTTTTTCACGAGAACTTTTTTGTGTTTTAACATGTATTGATCTTTGTACGTGAATTTGACGGTGGAAAAACAACCGGCCGGCCCCGGTGTATTTGTGCCGCGGTAGTCAGCAACGACGATCCGGCATCACCGTTGACGGTCGGCGTGAAATCCAAAAAGTCGGACGACGTTTATTTTAACGGGAAAACGAAGAAAACATCAAAACAAATTAGTTTATTGCCATTTAAAATCGAAAAGGACGACGTCTGTCGTCTAATCCTTACGCTGTCGGTGGCCTCTGGCGGACCATACGCCAACTACTGCCAAGTGGCATTATACTCAACACGAATATTCCCTGTCCAGGGTCCACGGTCGTCGTTATCACCGTGTTGTCATCTGGCCGTTCATCACGTTGGCAACACCACAGATATGTATAATAACTAGATACCCGACTCCACGGTCCTAGACACGGACTAAGATAGTAGATTATATACAACTCCATATACAACGACATTATTAAATTATGATGCCCGACGCCATTTGCAACTTTGGCAATGTTTACATTTATTCATATACATGTTTACTTATATAAACATATGTACTGATAATACTATTTTGCCCTAGTTGTAAATGGCTGCCAGCGTCATTGATAAGAAGAAGTCGGGTATCTAGTTATTATACATATCTGTGTGCCCGACGCCATTTGCAACCTTGGTAATGTTTACATTTATTCATAAACATATTTACTTATATATACATATATACTGATAATACTATTTTGCCCCAGTTGTAAATGGCTGCCAGCGTCATTGATAAGAAAAAGTCTGGTATCTAGTTATTATACATATCTGTGGGTAACACTCATACGGCTACGCAGCCTTGCACGGTAATCGGTGACTTTATTCTGTGCTTGCCGCCTGGGGGCTGGGTATTCGGACAAAAAAAAGCCCCGAAATAAAATCCCGGAGAAAAATTATCGTTAATTAGATACATTTTAATGTGTGACTTTATATATTAATATATTAAATTCATAGAATATTTTGTTTTATGATTTGTATATTCTTTAAATGTGGTTAGAGATATAACTATAGACTATAGTTATTTTTGAATCTAGTATATATTTACCTAGATGTAATTTTTTTTACAAACTTGGTAAGTATTTTATATTTTTATTTATATTTCATATGGTAAAAATAAATAATAAATAATATCAATAATTAAAGTATAGTCATTGAATGTTTAGTGTTTGTTGGTAAGGGGCTTTTTATCCTGATCTTTTTTCCCTAGATCTTCTGTGCTAATACCACAGTTCTCCTGGAGTGATAAGAAAAAAAAATTAGACAAGTTCACAACTTTAAACTTTAATCCTGGGTGACTGTGTAACAACCATGAAGAGTGAAAACTAAACAGAAAATAATTAAAATGTATAGGTTTATCTTTAGTAGTCTCATTGTTCAGTTCACGACACTATTATATTAGTTACTATACACATTACATTAGATAGGTAATGAATAATAATTAAATACACTGAGACGTGGCCACGAGATGTGCAGAATATGTAAGCCCTGCGATTTTTGTCAAAAAATGGCATAAATTGACGAAAATTCATCAAAATCACCAGTGCAGGATAAGGATGGTAGCCCACCATAGGCGCAATTATAGCGTTTGGGATTTGTGGTTGCTAAATCCTTACTTTGAATTTTGATAATATTGTATAATCTTAAAACAAAATATAGGAAATGTTTGTGGGGGGGTTATGGACATTGGGGGACTTAGTCCCTAAAGCCTCCCCCCCCTATTTGCACCTATATGCAGCCCACCGAGATTTAGTATATTTTAACCGGCCTTAAAGGCTCATTTTCATCTAAACATTATTAAACTGACCTACATTTTATGCGGCGTACCGAGTTAAATAAATTTCTTTAAAATTGTCTAGTAAAATAATTGCCTAAACACTCATGAACGGCCCACCGACTCGCCGCCGGGCCAATCCTGTCCTGAAAATCACGAACATTTTTATACTATTTTGAGTTGGAAATTATTTATAAAAATGTTTCTTTTTATATATAATATTCGAAAATTGAATACAAGATTCCTCAGATGTTTTTCTACCTTCGATGAAAAAAAAATTTACTAGATAGTAACTTTGAGCGTTTAGGTTCACGAATATTATTATTATCTTAGTTATGTACAGCTGTAACATACAGTGGCGTAGACAAGGAGTGGGACGTGGGGACGTCAGATCCCCCAATTGGTTATTTATTACCTTCGTAAAAAGTTTTGAGAGGGTGGAGGATTTTCCAAATTTTCCCCTCCCATTTAGCTATGTTGTTTTCTTTTTTTACCCCCCCCCCTTCAGAAATCATATTGTCTACGCCACTGGTAACATAAGAGAATCGGATTTTTATGTATTATTTCTATAAAATATCCTATATTACCTAATACTTAATTAAATAAATATTAAAATATGGTTTTGCCAGTTATAAAAAAAAATTCATGTGGGGGATACGACATCCAAACACCCCCCCCCCCCCCGTAATTACGACACTGAATGTTGTGCGACGAGTGCCGACCATAGACCTATATAAACTAATGGACAGTGCCATAGGCGCAACTAGGTAATTTTTTTTGGGGGGGGGGCTAAAATTAAATAAGTTTCACAGAGCCGCCATGGGCTTCAGCCCCGCACCCATATAACTAAAAAACCGGATGGTAATACACAAATAAATTCATATAATATTAAAATATTTGTATACTTAAATTAATTTAATATTCAATATTAAATCAATACTAATTTTCCATTAGCTACAGCAAATTCGTCAATAATTGTTTTTGTCTCCTGCAAACTATTTGTTACATCTCTTTTAATATTTATTATTGATAAATTTGAAAATCGATTTTGTTTCATTGCAGTTCTCTGCCAAGTTTTTAATCTCCGAATTGATGAAAACGAACGTTCGCAGGTTGCTGAACTAACGGGTATCGTGAACGCTGCCTGTAGCAATTTATATAGATTTGGGTACACATCTTCAGTGACTACTTGTTTAATATCATCGACATCAACATTTTCTTTAACTTTAATCAGGCAATTTTTGGCAACAAGCATCTCTGATTTCTAATGTAATAAACGTAATAAACGCAATGCGTTTAACTCATATATATTTTGTTTATGGAATGTCAAATGTGCAACATTGATAATAACTGAAATAATAATAATATTTGAATTGGAAGTTTTTTTTGTTTTTGAAAAGATGTTTTAATTTCTATAACGAATAAATAAATAAATAAATTTGTAAGTCATAGCTTACTTTTTAATTTATATTTTTACCCATTATGTAGAAGTTGGGTAAATATTTGGGGGGTTAAGCCCCCCTAGCCCCTCACCTAATTGCGCCTATGGACAGTGCATTCCATTCCGCCCTGCCATCAATGCTAGGTGATCATAATATAACGACAGTCGACAGATTAAATGAAAATAATACTGAGAGATAAAGAACAAAAAGTAGGTAGTGAAGTAGCCCGCATAAATTGTATTACTTTGTTTCTTTCCTCGCTCACTCTATATCGTACCACTGACTTATCTATGATAGAGAATAGAGAATAAAGAGATTCCATCTAAGCGTTAGTTTATATGTCTGTGGTACCGACTGCCGAACATATTAATATTGACGTGTCGTGCCTAAGCAATAATTGTTGCGCATGTTGATTACTGATTATCATGACAAATTAAATTAAAATCATTACTATGGTCACCATGACCACACTGTAGACACGGTGTCTAGACACTGTTGTTGTTGTGGAGTGTATTCAGTCCACGGATATTAAATAAACATACGTTCAAGGTGGATATATATATATATATATATCCACCTTGCATACGTTATAAGTTATAAACATATGTTTGTATATCTGTGAGACAGCCTGTAGTGGTGAAGTACTGAACAGTTCAGTCTGAACTACAACTGATAACTGATTACTGAACTCTGAAGAGCTGACCATTGAACATTGAACTATTATCTATATGATTCAGTTTATTATTATAATATTATATAGTTCAATGGTGCCGACTAGTGACAACAGCTGACTTCTGCAGTGCGCACGTGCGTTTTTTTGAACTTCGCCAACCAGCAACCGCAATCAACAATCAAAAGTCAAATTCATATAGAGAATATCAAAATCAAAATACCTACTGACACTTCTCGTGAATTTCGTAAATGTAAGTATGTTTCCTTGAACAATGCTTAATAAGTTCAGATTCTTATTTTAAATGCTTGTACTTCATATTATTATGATTTATTTATTTATTAGTGCTTTGTGTGGAAAAACATTACTTTCAGAATTCCATAATTTCATAATATTGTGATAACAAACGTCCTATCATAATATTTTCTGATTTTCAATACTTATCTACTTACCTATATAATATTTCAAATTTGTTAAACTATATAAAAACCATGGTTATTTTATTTTAATCAATAATCAATATAGAAAGACAGATTTTCAAGACTAGGTACCTTGATATTTTTTATTTTATATTTGACAGGTAATCTATGGGTATTTCTAGGTATGCTATACACTCTGATCATAATATAGGTATACTATATTCTATTGATTTATGATGATTTACATGACATTAAAGTCTTGTAGAATATTTAGGTATACAGTTTGTAGTTTCATACTTCACACTTCATAGTACATAATATTTGATATTTATAAATTATGGATGTGAATATGACCGATGCTTTGTATCACCATATGCACGTATACGTCCGTGCTTCATATTATTATTGTTAAGTATATCTCATATTTAATTAATTGAAAGCACTAATTTGAAGTCAATTTGTTAAAAAATATATGTAATGACTATTAAGTACCTATGTTATGTATACATCTATAAATAATATAAAAATAAAATTTCATATATTATATACTAATACATATTTTTTTTTTACTCTGTAGGATGAATAATAACAGTATGTCCAATATAAATAGGTTTTCATTAATAACGTCAAATATTCCTGTTGACTTGGCGTTTGATTTCATTACAAAAACTGATCTACAGCAGTGTTTAGAATACCTTACAGCATGGTACTGCAAAGTTGGCTTTATCCAATTATTTGCCAATGAGAAAATTTCAAGTTTGGATACAATACTATCTACGGATTTAATAAAAAAAGTGATAGCCAAATTACCCACAGTGGATTGTGATGATTATAAACTTCAAAATGACATGGAAAATCAATTTAATCAAAAGCTTAGTACATTATATAATTTTAATATAAAAAAGTTTTTAATCGATTTTAAATTACCAAACAATTCAGCTAATTTGGCTCGAATGGTATGTAAATATTCAAATAAACCAATTATGTTTAATTTTAATGTACCAGCATTAGAAAATGCTTGGGACTCTTGGAATACTTTTAGAAACATGACTGGTTATAGTATACAAATTGCTATAGTTTTGTGCCTCACTAAATATGTGCCAACTCATGATGAGATAAGTCGATGGATTGGTGAACCTGTGTGTGCTTTATCTATTAGTACAAACCTTTTCAATTTAAACAAAAAAGGAAATCCAGTACTCAATGAAGACCATGAAAATATTTTGAAAATAGCAATACAACAAAAATGGACAATTATTTTATCAGGCGAACCGTTACCAAATATGAGAGACTATTTTTATTACATTATATTTATTTCTAAGAACATTCATATCCCAGCTCCAGTAATTTTGTGTGATGATCTTCTACAACTACCCTTGCAACCACTCAGGGACAATCTTATGTCTTGTGTATATCATGTTTTTGAACAGGATCCAGTTAAATATACACAATACCAAAAGGCAATACATTTGGCGATCATAGACAAAAAGGTAAAAAATATTGTTATAGCTGTTATTGGTGCCGGTCGAGGTCCTCTAGTTAAAGCCAGTTTGCGGGCTGCAGATTTAGCAGCCGTAAATGTTAAGGTATATGCAGTTGAAAAAAATGAAAATGCCATACCGACACTACTTATGTATCAAAAAAACATTTGGGGTAAATCTGTTGATGTGGTTTTCAGTGATGGGCGAGAATGGGACCCACCTGAGAAGTGTGACATAATGGTGTCTGAACTTTTGGGATCGTTTGGAGACAATGAATTGTCACCGGAATGCCTAGATGGAGCTCAGAAGTGTTTGAAAGATGATGGGATAAGTATACCTTGTGAATATTCATCCTATTTAAGACCTGTAATGTCACATAAACTGTATAGTCAGACTATAAGAAATGAAGCCATCGATGAGTCATGCATAGCAAAGTCGAAAGATGCTGCATTTGAACAGTCGTACATTGTTTTACAACCAAATAGTTATAAACCAACCAAGACCAAAAAATTATTTTCGTTTTATCACCCCAAAAAAAAACTGGAAAGCAATGCTCGGTATAAATGCCTTAATTTTGAAATAACTTCTAACATGCAATTGCATGGTTTTAGTGGTTATTTTGATGCAGTACTGTATAAAAATATCATAATAAGTATTGAACCTTTAACTGAGAGTTTTGGTATGTTCAGTTGGTTTCCTATTTATTTTCCAATCAAAGACACAATGTTTGTTAAATCGGGTAATATTATATCTGTGCATTTTTGGAGGTGCTGCGATAATTATAAAGTGTGGTACGAATGGTGTGTATCTTCTCCAAACCAAACACCTATTTATAATTGCCAAGGAAAATCAAATTCTATAAGACTAATAAATTAAGTAAATACTATTTTTTTATTGTATTTGTTATATTTTTATATTATTGACTGATATCTTTTAAATTGTAATATTAAATTTCCTATTTACCCATGTTGAACATGAAATAATTAGACTTATGTATTAGTTAATTATGCATTTAGTTATGTAATACATATTTTATAATAATTTATTATTAAATACACTTTTTATACAAATTATTAAATACGCTTTTTAATTTTTATACAAATTATTATTTGATATACATACATTTTAGATTCTGAGTGGAATGATGAATGTATTGATTTTACAATGATGTGTGTTTTTTTATTTTTTATTTTTTTTTTTGTGCCCATCATCACCTTTTAGGGCAGTAAAAGTGCTTCGATTTTCTTCAACAATATTTTTCTGATAGGAAAGTGAATCTAGTTGGTACTTTGGGATGTCAAAAGTAAAAATTTCCCAGTAGTTTTCAAAAGCGCCGTGTAAAACAAAAGAAAAATAAAGGGAAAACGGGAATTTATGTATTAATGTATTGATTTTACAATGATGTGTGTTTTTTTATTTTTTATTTTTTTTTTGTGTCTATCATCACCTTTTAGGGCAGTAAAAGTGCTTCGATTTTCTTCAACAATATTTTTCTGATAGGAAAGTGAATCTAGTTGGTACTTTGGGATGTCAAAATTAAAAATTTCCCAGTAGTTTTCAAAAGCGCCGTGTAAAACAAAAGAAAAATTAAGGGAAAACGGGAATTTTTACGCAAAATCTGTTTTCGAGAAAATCGATTTTTGGTTTTTGGTACAACTCTAAAACAAGTGACCGTAAGTGCATAAAATTTTGACTGAATGTTTATGTTTGCATTTTCTATACACCATAACATTTTTAAAATATTTTGATTTATTTTGAGCTGTTTACGGACATTTTCAGTTTCCATTTTTTTTAGTTTTTTTTTTCTATAAATATCAATAAAATTTTATTTGTTAGTTAAAAAAGCTTGAAAATTTAATAGAAGGTTCCTGTTATACTGTTTGAAAGGCAGATGAAAAGAATTAAAAATCCATATCCACAGTTTTTTTTTATTAGCATTAATGTTTAAAAAATCACGAAAATTAGCAAATAATTTTGAGTTAGGAATTCGTAAAAATTTTTCTTTTTAAATCTAAGATTTAAAGTCTAGGTATATAGTATTTATGAATTGTTGTTGTAATATCATAATTAATTAAATTACCAAGTATAAGTAATATATTAATTTGATGAAATGTACCTAACAATTATTAATGAAAAAAATGTTTTTATTAAAATGTTTATAATATTTAACAATATGTATCATTTAATTAATGTAAGCCATTAAAATATTATTATTTAAGCAATAAGCGGCGACAACCGAGTTAATAATCCTAGACAATAATAGGTTTATTATTGATAATATTGACAATACGTAATAAATTGAAGAGCAAATCGCGATGAATATAATATGTGACCACATAATATAAAAGTTATACAGTGAAACTTCCATTTAACGAAATATTTTTGAAAGCCAAACCATGTTCATTTAATTATATTTAACGATTTCTCGACAAATTTTTTGTATTGACCATGAGATTCCGTATCATGGAAGTTTCATTATAATTGTAACTCGTTGACCTTTATATTTCAGATAAGAACGCAGAATTCGTTTAGATAATATTATCTAATATATTAATATAATATAAGTATACCATAATTGATTAAGTATACTACAATGACTAATGAGTATACTATGTGTTTGTATTCACTGTTTATTAACCGGGTTTTTATAACGTTTATTAAAAAGGCATATAATCGTTAGTCTTGCTGCTACAGTGGACAGTCACCGGGGAAGCTGCAGCGTCACAATAAATTGAATGTCTAGTAACGACATGGAACGAACGTTTTCGACATATTTTGTCGTCATCTTGATGGCTATCATTGCGGTAGCGTTGGGAGATCGACTGCAATGTAAAGACCCTAATGGACAACCAATCGACTGGTAAGTAAATTTAATATTTATTAATTTTCAGACATTTTTTTAAAATTTGTCAAAAATATAGGTTCACGGCTATTAAGCTGCCGAATCTCAAGTCGGACTTGTCCGATGGGACGGGTTACGTCTATATGGACTCCAAGAACCTGGAGTGGACTTACTCGACCGGGATCACGACCGAAGAGTCAGCTGTTGGACACACAGTGGCGCAGATGTACTCAACTAACCAAACTTATAACGAGGTAATTTTCATGACAACACAAGCAAAATTAGGTATTATTATATTTTTTTCTACAGATGTATTTTAAGAGTGCATTTGCGTCTTCGTATATAGGTACACAACAGAAATCTAGAGCTTAAAAAACTGGTTGTAAGCATACATATAAACTGTATAAGTCCAATGGGATTTTACATGTAACGCTTCCGCCCCCTACCGGCTATCATCTTAGTTAGTTTTAATTGGTTTCTGTGTTAGAAAAACAATTTAGAAACTTTTTTTTCTTAAACATCGGCAGCTATGATCATTAGCATTTTGTAGGGGGGTTACCATCAGTCACGGTTCTAGTACTAAATTTTCGTATGGGCAACAGTACATATTTTTATACATTTATAAGTAGGTCTTAACTACGAATAATATCCCCCCTCCCCCCCACAACATTTTTTTAATAAAATATTTATGCTTATAGCCTCCATGGCAGTGGCGTATGTAGATAGGAAAGGGGACTGACCCCCCCCCCCCCCAATTACCAGTATTATGACTACTTTAAAAAAAAAATATTTATCAAATTTCAACTGTCGTAAACTAGAAAGACGTAAATTCATATACGTCTTACCAGAATGAATTGTATTCGCATTCCAATTTTCCTAAAACGATTAGTAATTTTTTGGTAAAATTATGAACTGCTTGTATGAGAGACCCTTCTATTCAATTTTCAAGCCTTAGCTTTATAAATTTAATATTTTATACATTTTAAACTACACATTAATTGCGGTTTTGTCAAAATTTGAACTTTAAGTGCTTAGGTATGAAAAATAACCGTGGATATATGTATCGTTAATATTTTTGGATAGATAATAGGTATAATAAAAACTTCTATTACATTTTTAAGCTTTTTTACCAAACAAATAGTTTTTTATTGACGATTTTTGAAAAAAAAATTAATCATATACAATTCAAGCGAAGACGGTCTAAATAAGGTTAGCGAACAATTAGAACAAATTTTTCTTAATTTTTGTTTTTCCTGATTATAATAAAAAATACTGAGAATTTTGAATTTCGACGTCCTAAGAATCAATTTGCTTCCAAAAACCTCCATCGAAGTTTATGAACAAAGCATTTTTACTATACTAGTAAATTTGAGAAATTTAAGTTGTAAAAATACGTTCAAATATATCACCTAAACGTCCAAAACTATTAGACTGGACAAAATAAAAATAAAATTGTTGGTAGTTAATTTTCAAGCCCCCTCTCCCCCACTGAATAATATTGATTACGTGATAATATTAGAGTTCTGACATCCTTGTATAACTATTAATGCGGTATGTTAAACTGTTCAAGCCTTTAAGCGTTTTAAACATAATTTTTCGAAGACAAGAGCGTGGATCTATAACATTTTTGCGTTTTACAATATCTAAACCGCCTTAAACGCGTTTCTAACAGTTTGTTCACTTAACACTTTGGATCCACTGCTATTGTGTTCGTATAATATGATGACTTTTACTACCTACTCATTACTCGAGAGTTCGCAGATAATATTATACGCACATTTGAGGTTACATTTTAGGAGAACACTACGTCGAGGGCCGTCAATCCTCGTGGAACAATTAATTTTACTATAGTTTCTTGAATTATATAAAATACACGATTTCGTCAACTCTGCAGAGGACCAGGGATGGATAGGTAGTATTTATATTACAGGGAAATATTTGAAGGGGCCAACAAACTGAAAAAAAAATTTGGTCACTTCGCTCGCATATATATTCAATCTAACACCTTTACCTATAAATAAAATGTTTTGTTCGAAAATGTATTTTTAGTTTAGTGAAGGGCTGGGGAAACGGCATATGAGGAAATAAAATTTATAATAAAAATTAATTATTAGTATTATTTATTTAATACGAAAATTTTAATTCTTGACTTGTCGTGCTATTATTAAATTGTTGAAAATAACAGTAAGTAATTATAATTTATATAAATTTAAACTATTCCTATTTGATGAATATTTTATTCTGCAAAAAAACAAAGTGTAGACCCGAGTGGGCCCCCCAACATAAACATATAGACAGGGGCCCACAGGGAAAATCTCCTTTTTCCCATGGGCCTATCCACCCCTGCAGAGGACAACAAGAACCATAAATGCTTGTGGTTATATATACCGCTCCGGCTATATATTATTATACACCTGTATATTTTGCAGTCAATAATGTGGGCCGTGTACAACGATGCACCGACAAACGGTCCAGTGACGTTCTCGAAGGGCCATACCAAAGGCATGGTGGTGGCCAACAATAGTTCGGGCTTGTGGTTGGTGCACAGCGTGCCCAAGTTTCCGCAGTTACCTTACCAGAACAACAACTCGTACACGTACCCCAAAACTGGTGTGTTGTACGGCCAAAGTTTTCTGTGCATGTCAATGTCAGCTGAGGAACTGGACAAGGTAGGTAAGTTTGTACACACATTTCTTTTATTATAATGTTCTTTGTTCAGAGGGTAACCCATGGTTGTATATTAATCGTTGTATCGCCCCTGCAGGCGATCAGTTGATCAACAACGAGGTGTTAATGTACGGCAGTCACTTCGGGGGTGATCTGAAATCGACGTATCCAGGTCTGTACAACGCCACTCTGCCGCACCATATTCCCGGAATGAAAAATGATGGAGTGAGGTTACAGCCTCTTCACTCTACTGGGGGCATTGAGTTCTTGTCTATTTCAAAAAACAGGCACTTTGGAAAAGGTATATTACGCATGTAAATATATGTTAATAGTATAACCAATAACCATAAATAATCACATAAAACGTAATAAAAGAGGTTATAAATTGTTGAAAATTTCAAGTATCTGACTCTAAAAGTTTTCCCGATTATTTTGAAAAGGACTGTGTTTTTTCTACCCTATGTACTAGCTCGATCAAATTTCCTAATGAAAACCACCTACAAAGTTTAAAATCGAAGCATTTTAACTGTTCTATTATAAACAATCATCGTTATAAAACTAAAATTGTATATCTACGCTAAGAATCTTAAATTATATGTAACGTTTATTACAAATTCTATTCAATAAAATCTACTTTTAAAACGAATTTAACTGAATTCGAGCATGATATAATGACAAATATATAATCAAATAATATAATATAATATAATACAAATAATTACCAATAGGTACCCATATATTCATACACCCACCTAATAATATAGTAGCCTGACGTGAATCAATTTCCGTGTATTTGACCAGATTTTGAGCTATTATTGATATATAATCTGCAGTTGATTTCATCACACTACTACACAAGTTTTATATTATACCTATGCAATTGTAGATTTATACGAAGATTTAATCACACACATGGCGCAGTCCAATGTGTACACAGAGACTTGGTTGAATTCGCCGGATAGGTTCAATTCGTCATGTTCCAGCAAGTACAAGTAAGTTGAGGTAGAAATACACTGAGTGGATTGTCAGATTCATTTTGCTAAATAATAATGGTCTTAAGGGCTATGAACATTAAGTCGTTGGCCATGAAGGATATAAAGGGGCTGAAAAACGTGTGGTACAAGTCGGCTAAAGACCATTCCAAATGGGTTGTGACTGGGAAAAGTTCTGTACATTGGACTTGCATTGGCGACATCAATCGAAGTGTATGCTTGTATTAAAAATACTATAATATAAAAAATAAATAACATTAATAATATCATTTAACATAAAAATGTTATGTTTTTTTAGGAAAAACAGACGAAACGTGGAGGTGGAACAGTATGCATAAAATCATTGCCAATATGGAATCAATATAAGCAACTAGTGTCAGATATTGAAAAGTGTAAAATTTAGTGCTATATTTATTCCTATGACTCTCACCAGAGTATTATTATTGATTAATATTATTTAGTTATTCAATTATTTAGTTTTAGGTATCTATAGTACCTAAGTAGTATACTACGCTCGTTTAAAGAATCTTCGCCTAACACAGACAAAAATTAAGTAATAATATTTATGACTTATGAGTGTTATAATTTTATATTATACGTTAGTATAAGTAGACAAATAATAATAGGTATTTTTAAAATAAGCTTAAATTACTTACTTGTTTTTGTTAACAAAATATTATAAAACGCCAAACGAATATTTTTTGATTAATAAATAAATTTAAATTTGTATTGAACTTTATAATACGACCAATGGTGTACAAATATTGTTATTATGTTCTAATGTTTGAGTACCTACATAATATCTCATTTATGATGAATAAAATCACGAATATATAAGGACAGAGTTAGTTTCAGGTGGTGGCCGAGATAAATAACTAAATTAAGTTAGCATTACTGGCCAATGTTTATTACTAATTAGTAATTACTTACTAGACAGTACTGTATACCTACAAATGTTTGACATTTTTTTTTATCTTAAACATCGGCACCTATGGCCATTAGCATTTTGTAGGGGGGTTACAATTGGTTGATGAAGTGATGATATTGAATTGAGTCCCACAAATACTTTTGAGTTGTCGGAGTTGAGTCCGACTAATGTTTGTTAGGTTGTTCAAGTCCCTTCAGTCTATTAGCATTATTCAGAAGATACCACGTGGCCAAATCGGCTGAGTAATCTCGCAAAAAATCTGTGTGATTGTTTACACAGTTTTTTTAAAAATTTTAATTCATAATAAGAATAAAAAAGTTGATTCATTAAAAAAAATATTAAAAACAATCATTAAGAAATAATAATAAATTATGTGTAATAAAATAACCCTAACACATAAATAGTTAAATTATTTAAATGATACTGATTTTAAAAAGTCAAATCGGCAAATTTGTTTTTTTGTATATTTCTTTATCGGTTCCTGTAAAAATTGTTCTTTTTACAATGTTTTTAGCATGGTTTTGTTGCTTTGCTACATAATTTAACGTAGGTATGTATCTAACTGTAATCCCCGAATATTGTAAATATATTCCAGAATATAATATTAATAATAATTGGATGTCCTGAGTGAAAAAAGGTATTTAATTTAGCGTGATATCTATTGGCATATTATAAGTATAAATATTGGTCCGATTATTGCATGCTGAAAAATCACTCCAAATTTTGGGGGGAAACTGTGCAACAACATTGTCAACGTAATTATTTAAAACTACCTATACCTATAGATAATAGACAGTTATTATATCGGACTCAATTCAAAGATGATATTTAATAAGCTGAACTTAATTCAAACACATAAAAGTAGCATGGTCTCAATTCAATGAAGAACACGCGTATGTGGGGTGAGGATTCGTCACTAAAAACCCGGTAAGTCACACACCCTGGAGTGGTAAATATTAGGGCGTAACACGTTTCCACCAAAAGTAGACCTTTCCCTTTTCCACCAATACCAGTTTCCACCAAAGGTGTATCTTTCCCTTTTCCCCCAATATACGTTTCTACCAAGAAAAGTTATACACTTCGAGTTTCGATTATATTAAAAGCTCTTGTAAGTAATATTAATGTAAACAATTACAAAAGTATTTAATATTTGAAAAATTACATGGGCAATGCCGGGTGAGACAGCTAGTAATAATATAAATGTGTTCTGGTAGTTAGTCTTTAGTTTGTAAATTATTGGATATATTTATTAATGTATATGACTATATATATGATATTATGTATATATATCATTATACTATACACGCTTATCGTAGTCTATTATAAGTTAAAGCGTCATCATTCTTACCATTTATATCGATTAACCAAGATAATATGTAACAATATTATCTAACTAAGATAATATTTTATTAAATGTTGCACAGTTTAAATTGTGCGTTACAGTTGCACTTAACTTTTAAAATTTATAATGGCCAAAGCTAAAGCTAAAATCATTGAGAGTAAACGTGGAAACAAAATACTATTGCTCAACAACTTTAAATTTTTTATTGGGTCAGTTAACACAGCTGATAAAAATATTCGTTGGCGATGTATTAAAAAAAGTTGTTCCGCGAAAGTGTACACACAGGCGTTTCCCAATCATTATTATCTGCTAAGGTAATGACACCTTCCTTCTCTAACCTATTCAACTCATCTTCAACCTTAACTTTAAACGCAAAAGGAACTGTTCTTGGCTTAACAAATACTGGCCTTGAGTAAGGTTTAAGCTTTAAATTAACTTTTTCAAAATTGTAAGTACCAATCTTTTCACTAAAAATATCCTTAAATACTTGTAACAATTTATCCAACTCTAACTTCTTACTGTTAACATTAGTCAGATTTTTGATTCCAATGCCAAACTCTGCCATGATATCTCGACCAACCAACGATTTATTATTACTTGAAACTATCAAAAACTTACACTTTTTTTTAATTGACTTATACACAACAAACAACTCCACTTCACCAATTGGTTCAATTATTGCACCATCATAAGCCCTAAGTTTCACTAAGGTAGGTCTAACCTCACACATACTTAATTTTTCTTTTAAAATATTTTCTGGTAGAACTGACACTCCTGCACCAGTGTCTAATTCCATTTCCAACGGTATCCCATTAACTAACATTTTAATTATAAACAGTTCACAGATATTAATTTCACTTAAATTAAACATATTAATAAAATCCATACCCAAGCTATCTGATTCCTGAGTTTCCTTAGTGTTAACATAATTATTAGACTTAACTTTATAATTGTTTTTCCTACTTTTACAAACTTTTGCTAAATGACCTTTGGTCTTACATAAATTACAATTAAACTCCTTGTACCTGCATTCTGTAAATTTATGATTGCTCTTACCACATGCAAAACAAGTTGCTTTACTTGTAGCAAATGGTCCTTGCTTCCCTGCTCCTGTTGTAGTTGTGGTCGCTCTTTCATTGCCCAAGTTCTTATAGTTCTTAGGCGTTCTCTTTACTTCATGGTGTCTGTACTTCTTGCCCTTGTAAATATCCACAACGTTCACGTCCCTGACTGAATTAACGACCGTCGACTCGTACTTAAATGCTAGCTCGACTATAGTTTTTAACGTCTTCGTTTCAGGATCCTCTTCACAGAGCCGGTCCAACACTTTTCCTGCTCTTAATCCAGATACAAACTTATCTTTAAGTACATCATTTAATTTTGCACCAAATTTACATTCGATGGCTGCATTTTTTAATTTAGCATACCAACTCCCACATGTTTCACCTTCACCTCGTCAAAGATTATAAAATTCGATACGTTTCCGAAATACCGGAACTGTCGGAGAAAAATGGCCAATCAACAAATCACAAATGTCTGTATACGGTCTATCTTTAGGTAAAATTGGATCACTCAAATCCTTAGTTATTTTGTAAGTATTTAATCCAACAACTGACAGCAACACCGGAACCTTCCTTCCTTCTTCAATGCCATTAGCGAGGAAATATTGTTCCAGCCTTTCCTGGTACAATTTCCAATCATCCGTCGCTTCAAACTCGGAAACGGTACTAATACTACCAAACACGTGGAACTTGTCTGGAGCCATACTTCAATGTGATTATTAACGTACCTCACAATAAAAGTATACCATTTTGTCTTCGTCGCCAATGTACAATTCTATTGAGGTAGCCAAATAATAATTATACTCACAACATATTAACAAGAATACTTATTGTTCGTTTATTACATCTTACTAAAGGAAACAGAACATAACATAATGTGTTTTCTACATTTTATTTACAGCATCTACTTAAGATATACAAAATATAATATCAACATAACCTATATAACAGAATAGTCGGGTAAACAATGCAGCCAAGCTGTTACATATTGCGTTTTATAAAATACTATACTAAATATATTTATTAAAAGCAAAATTTTGTTTTAAATTTCAGGTACGATTTTGTGGAAAGTATATCCTACAATTTAAAAAAAAATATCAACTAGGTAATTGTATATAGTTGCAATTTACATGACTGCGGTATCATTTATAATTATACCATAATAATTATTATATTTTTTTTTTCAAATTTTTATATCTGACCATTTAAAATTATACCATAATAAATATTATATTGTTTTTAATTTTTTTTATTTTATTTGGTGGAAACGTATATTAGTGGAAAAGGGAAAGATACACTTTTGGTGGAAACGGGTATTGGTGGAAAAGGGAAAGGTACACTTTTGGTGGAAACGGGCATCGCCCAAATATTTGTATGTTCTGAGCACCTATTTTACAGGGGGATTTCATCAATTTGAGCGTGGCTCTAATACGCTGATATCTATCGTATTACCATAATATTAATATGTGTCCGATAATCAGTAATTTTCAGCTAAAAGAAAAAAAAAGTTTAGTTTCGACAAACGACGATCACGAGACTAAGAGAGTCCCAGAGTCCCAGAAAAAAAAATACCTATTTTATCTAGTTATGACTTATGACTCACGAGTAAAAAATGGAATAAGTGTTTTCGTCTTTTCGACAATTATGAATAATGTAGGTCATACCAATGTGAAATTAGTTGGTACCTACCCAATGGATCTTGCCGATTGCCTTTGTCTAATATCATTAGACACATCAACTACGCGTGTGACCGTTTTTCAACAACAACTTATACACTTCGGCTGTAAATATGTACTCTGACCGATGATGGCATTATTCAAGTTACTCTATAGGTAGCCTGATTCCGCACACAAAAATAGTTCGATACCGCATAAATGTATTAAATGTACCAATACAAATTTAAATACAAAAATATTAAATGTAATTAAATTCAAATTCCATAAGATCAAAATACACAATCCAAATTAAAAAATCAAAATGTGTGAGTTTAATCAAATTAATTAAAAATAGTATCTATATTCTATATAGTAGATGAATATTATATTATTATTAGGGTTAG
>NC_042495.1:114515077-114518517 GCF_005508785.2 Acyrthosiphon pisum
TTATTTATTGCTGAGAATTAAATATGGTTATACCTATACGGAGTAAAGGTAGGTACCTACTTAAATAGAATTTTCGATAAGCCTCGTCAATTGTCACAGTCAAAACTTATCTTAAAACTGCGAGCCATTACAATTTTATCAGATATTTAACAGAACGTTTAACAATTTATAATTAGTTTCCCTCTTGTCTACGACCGATGTAGAGTACCGTATATTGCACGTTTCGTATTTTGTCGTGAACGTATTTGATTTATTAAATCACTCAGTTATGCCTAAAGTTAAAAGCTCTTGTTCTAACCGACTAAGAGGTTTTGTAAAAGAATTTGGAGAGCACGTTTTAACTACCAATGGTTCAATCCTTTATTGCAAATTATGCGAAGTTAATGTCGGTAGTGAACGTCGGTTTACTGTTGAACAGCATATGAACATCGCTAAACATATTCGATTAAGTAAACAAAAAGAAAAAATTATACACAACAATTAATATCAAACACAAACATTTTCAATTTGTCTATAATAATAAATGTTTGTTGCATTTTTTGTCCAAAAATTTCTTTACTTTTTAATGCATATTTTTCAAATTTTTCATACATATTCATACATTTTTTAGTGCATAAATATCCTAACCCTACACATAACACATTTATTCGTAACAGGTTTTGTGAAATCTTTTTTAACGAATGCTTACGAAATAGTTACTAACAATATGTTATAACACAAATCTGCTCACAAAACTGCTTACACACGACTGTCTATATGTGACAATCCATCGTAATCAGATTACCTATACACTTGTCGATTAATACTAAACGTTTGGTGTTTTTGAACGATATAGTTCTAAATTTAATATCTGTTATTTAATATCTTTTAACCGTGGCACACAGGTACCTAGGATTTTGGCGCTTATAATGATACTTCAAAGCCAATAATTATTGATAATGAAATATCTTTATCCAAAATTGTATAAATTTGAGTTACCTATTATTTAATTTTAATGACTGACATAATTGACGTAATTGAAAAATATAATAATTATAACAGTAGATATTTTGATTCTGTAACTGACTTTGTAAATAATTTTAACTTTAATAATAACGAAATAACCTTTTTTAATGTAATGTGTACTAATATTCCTAGTGTAAATGCACATTTTGATGAACTACTGTTATTTTTAGAAAATTACATTAATTATAAAAAAATAGACATTATTATTTTAACTGAAACCTGGCATAGTGCGGAGAACTGCGTGTATTCAATACCCGTTTATAATAGGTACATATTACTCATCCACTAAACGAAACCAAAATGATGGGGTAATAGTGTTTGTGAAATGTGCCTTATCGGTAATTTTATATGAATTTGGTTCTGTAGATAGCAACATCTTAAAACTGTCACTATATGTATTAATAATACGCCTTTGGTATTTTACTGCGTCTATCGATCACCTGCGAGTAACACAAACGACTTTATCGTAAACTTATGTAATATTCTTGATAAAGAAATTTCTGATGAGGGATATTCCTTCTTAATTGGAGATATGAACATTAATATTATTGAAAATATAAATAATGATTATCTAGACATGTTAGCCGAACGCGATTATAAATCATATATAAACCAGTGGCGTCATTTGGGGGGGGGGGGGGGCAAGGTGGGCATTTGCCCCTGTCTGATTTTAAAAGCAGCCCAATGGGCCGGTGTCCGGTTTTTGCCATTTAACCATTATTATATTTTATTAGTGCAAATACATGATTATTTTTATAATATTTTCAGAAAATATTTTACAGTCTACCTACTAAGAAATTATAGTCACAATATGATACATTTTTAATTAATAATTGATAGTTTATAGTTGGAATAAATGTATATTTAGACGCATGCGGGACGTGCGTGTATGTTTTGTGTGTGCGTGTGTGTTTTGTTATGAAAAAGGAAGTAGGAACACAATATTGTTCTATGCACAACAATAATAATAATTAATATCATAATCCCATATAGTTTTATTTTTAAAATCTAAAATTATTACAAATTCTAAAAACAACAATCGATTTACACATTACACTCTTACCTATTTAGTATTTATCATTGATCTCAGACTTCTGTCAACTTGCGACAGACGACAGTCGCTTACTCGTTTATCACAATTCAGTATTCATAGTAAACTTTTCTGTATTTTGTTAATATTTAGTTTAGTAACCTTAGGAATTCATGACCTTTATTTTATTTCAAAAATTTTAAATCAATTTCCAAATGCTTTTCAAGAAACTCTTAAAAATTATAAATATCCTTATGACTTTGCCTGTTACTACTGCATCCAATGAACGCTTTTTTTCTTCTCTAAAATTAGTTAAAACCCATCTGCGGCTAACAATGGGAAATGAACGGCTGAGTGATTTACTGGTCATTGCGGTGGAAAGTGATGTATCAAGTAAAATTAATTTGGATGATGCAGTTGACTTATTTTCAAAAATGAAAAAAAGAAGATATCCTTTAATAAATTAATAATACTTTTCTTAATTAATAAAAATTGTTATAGTTAATAGTTTACAGAGTTTTAATTGGTATAGGATTGTGCAGTTGTTTTATAAAATATCTGCTATCACATATTTGCAAATTATGTTATTAACCAGTTAATAAAAAAGGTTGTAAAAATTAGGCTAAAAAAAATCTTATTAAGTATAATTATGAATAAGTGAGGTGGGGTATGGTAATATGATAAAAATTTAAGTATATATAATGCGGTTGCAAGCGAAGCGAGCGGTTTTTTTTTACCCATTCGGGCCGGTCAAAACCTTTGCCCCCCTCTATTGAAAGTTGAAATGACGCCACTGTCTTAACTACATTTCTATTTTATAAGTTGTTTAATGTTTTATTGAAAAACGATGGCTAGTTAAATATTATATTTCGATTACGACGATCGGACGATAACGCCATAACGGCGTGCCGATGGTGTAGCGCGTTACCTGAAAATATTTTGAATGGAATATTTATTTTTAGATTTAATATAAATATTAACCACAATAATAGCAAAAATAAACATGCTGAATGTAGATAATATTATATAATAATATTATAACCGTTGTGGCCGGCGATTCGTGGTTTAAAAAAGCGTCGTACTGTCTGTCTTACACAATTATTATTTTATGGAAACATTTTTTACAACTAAATATGGGCTGAGGGGGTGGCGAGCGCCCCCTGCGCCACCCCCCTGGGTCCGCCACTGGATTGCGATAGATATAATATCAAAACACGGCGCACAAAAAAATTAAATGCATTGAATGAATACACTGATTTCACGGCAACTAATATAATTATTATTATAATAGTTTTAAAACCCATGGCAACCATTTATAAACAACAATTTCCACCGTAAATCTCTAAATCCCCGTTTGAGCACATCCCCTGGTAGGACCTAGGGGATGATTTGTGAATCTAAGCAA
>NC_042495.1:114519209-114519580 GCF_005508785.2 Acyrthosiphon pisum
GCTCCCTCTAGAAACGGTTTACCAGAGTCCAGAAAGATTGTCGATGTTCACTTCTATATCTATTTTCAACGTCGTATATTTAATCAATGATTTTATTAAGCATATTATTATTACTAATTATATTTGTTTTTATGATGGAAATAAAGTACATGTCTATTTGGCAACAGTCCACGTGGTCTGGCTTCTCCGTATCATACAATAAAAACATACAGCAGTGTCAATTATAAATTATAATAATTAATAAATTAGCCAATAAAATATAAAATACGTCACGACGACGATTAGTATTTGGAGGACGTTGTCGAGTTGTTATTTTAATTATGCTACTGCAGTTACCCGTGGACTACGAATTAAGTTAGATTATAGGTACA
>NC_042495.1:114519680-114519929 GCF_005508785.2 Acyrthosiphon pisum
TTTTTGAATTAAAATAATATATCTAAATATCGTAATATACCTATACCTACATAATTTAATAGGTATTTTTAGGATTGTTTCCAAAAAAACAAATGTTAAAAAAAAAAATTATATTGTTGCAAAATTATGAATAATATACCTATATATGATTATAGTTAAAGTTAACTGTGTCTATAATGTTATATTAAAAACACACCGACGTATATATAGGACATAGCTGCTATTTTAAAAATAATGTTATTACCTTGA
>NC_042495.1:114520029-114520255 GCF_005508785.2 Acyrthosiphon pisum
ATTTTGATCAACATTGTTGAATCGAACTTGCAGTGAAGATTCTTCAAGATCTCGGTCCACAACATCGACTCTAAAGGTTCATTTAATTTTTTTAAAAAAAAAAGGTGGGTAAATTGATGTCGCTCTGTTGTACAGTAGGTTACAAGTGGGTTACTGTTTAATGGATGGAATAAATTTGAATTCATGATATACTATCATTGTATACGAAAACGATTCTGAGCTGAGA
>NC_042495.1:114522242-114538969 GCF_005508785.2 Acyrthosiphon pisum
GGAGGGAACCTCATTGGGGTTTTGAATTCATTTAAATACACAGCTCGGTATTAAAGGCACAAAAACCTTTTTTTCTACATTTTTTAAACAATTGTAACTTCTTTACTACTTGATATTTTGAAAAACACCGATGAGGTTCTCTCCTAAATATTGTTCTCTATAAATTTCATTATAAGTATTTTTACTCTAAAACCATTTTTTGATGCCATTTCGTTTGTTTTTCGTAGACGTGTTTTTAGCTCTGAAAATGACCAGTGTAGCGTCCTCTTAAGTCATATTTTGCCCAAATTAAAATATTAATGTAAACACGCGTCACGAAAAAAATAAATTTCAGCTAAAGTAACACAATAGGTACCTACACAGAATAGTTGAATCATACACGACTGTTGTTGTTTTTTAGAATTTGTATTAGTTTAAGATTTTAGAAATTAAACTATACTAGATTATGATACTAATTATTATTATTGTTGTCCATACAACATAAACAAACATACATAAATACATACCCAAACATACAATGTGTATGTAGGTATGTCACCGCATACGTCTAAATATAAATATATTCCAACTATCAATTAGTAAAAATGTATCAATGTGACAATAATTTCTTAGTATATATATATAGTATAATATTTTTTGAAAATATTGTAAAATAGGCATGTTTTTGCGCTTATAAAATATAATAATGGTAAAACGGCAACAACTTGAAACCAGCCCGTCGGGCCGCTTTTAAAATCAGACAGGGGCAAATGCCCACCTTGCCCCCTCTCAAATGACGCCACTGCTTAAAACTATATGGAGACATCAGTCCCCTCTGGAATTTTTTCCCACTTTAACTCCTGTGTGTGTGTATATGCGCGTGCGTTTGGGAGTCAAAATCGGTATAAATAGTGGTAACTGCTACGATTTAATCAGTTGAACAATAATATTTGTACATTACACACGTCTTTTTTACAATTTTACTATGGCACTTGTACCTCGAACGTTTACACATGAAGACTTGAATTTTTCATTTATGGAATTTATACATCCAGAGACAAATGAAGTATGGGTAACTGCTAAAGACTTTGCTCGATGTCTTGGATACAAAGTACCTTCGAAAGCCGTATATGATCATGTTAAAAATTTACATTTTAAACGAAAATGGTGCGATTTAATAAAAAATTTAAAGATTGATATAGCTATACCTAAAAATTGGAAATACAATACTATGATGTTAAACAAACAGGGAACATCTACTCTTATGGTTTCGTCGCGATTACCTGTATGTAAAGCATATAAAGATTGGTTATGTGCGTCATTTTTACCACAACATATACCTGAGCCCATGGATTACTTTACAACTGAACGGAATGTAGGGTCTGTTTCAAAACACCAAAACGATTCCAATCACGGATTTGTAATTATTGTGACTACGGAACAATTGAAAGTGCGCGGTCAGTGTAAGATTTGTTGTATTAGAGCAAATGTTGACAATTACGATTCAACTGTACCAGTACGTTCGTATCTAAAATCATTGAATGCGATAAATCCGACAAATCCAGAAACTGAGGTCACTATGCTGTTCGGTTGGAAGAGTCAAACGGGTTACGTGGAATTGAAACGAAAGATCGAACATTTGATGACGATAAATGAACTGTGTTTTCGTAAAGACACTGCACACTACACGATTCCGAATGCCGAACTTTTTCAAAGCATAGATTTATTTTACGATACTATAGAAGTATAGCATTTTGTAAAATGACATTTTTAATTATATATTAATGTAAATATATAAATGCGGTGCGGAACAGCATACTAACGAGTGCACCAAGGACCCGAAAAGTCCTGCCAAGTGTGGACTTTGCTCCGGGGACCATATCGCAAACTTCAGGAGATGCCCAGTTTTCAAAAGAGCTCAAAAAAAATAAGACCTTCAAAAGCACCTCCGGCCAAAGTTCCATAGTCAAACCATCATTCCAGTCCGAAATCTTACGCCGAAGCCACCAGGGTTCAAGAATAATCCACAGATCACACTTCCGTCATACTATCTAATTTTATTACTAACCTCAACTTTCTAATCAGTCCACTAATTGCTCTCCTCTCCTCAGTTCTTAACGCACTAATCCCCAAAGTTTCCTTATCTCCATAATTATTTTCGTTAAATTATCCTCATTATAACACAATAGTCCATCCAAGGTATTATAGGTACGTCTTATAGTTATACCTCACTAATGTTTTAATTACCTATAACGTTATTAAATCTTTGTTATATTTCTTATCTCATGTTTACCCAATATGTAATAATATTATATAATAATTGTTGAGCAATAATAGTTTTAAACTGAATGCTAATAAGAAAAAAAAAATGTAAACATATATATATAATTCTCAAAATTGTACATAATAAACTACTCACGAGGGAATCATATTGTGATATATTATTTATTTTTAAAACCAACAATCAGTATACAAAAGTCGTATTTTTTACTCTTAATATTCGTCGGTACTCAGTTGGTGTGGGTATACGAGTTTTGCCGTATTTTCAGCTATACTCCGGCCCACGAGAGTCCATACGTAAACCGCGCTTCGATACTGACGGTCGCTACAGCCATGGCTAAATACACTGGTATGTTCTCAACTTGGATGACATCTCTCACAGTCAGCGCAGGCAGTATTTATCAGGGAATAATTATCATTTAGTTATTAATTCCATGGGGATATGACGTAAGCCTGTCTGATTTTTGTGGCGGGCACTTTGTTTACAACAAAATAATTTGAATATTTATATACGATAAAAAATATGGTTTGTGAATAAATTCAATTATTCAAATCACTCAGACTCAGGTGCGTAAAAAGGTTAGGTTAACGGGGATTTTGATATCCAAAAACCTAAAAGATGAAACATATTTAAAAAAATTTATTGTATAGTTACTATTAACTTCAATAACATGAAACTACTATTCTTAAATTATTAAATATAAAATTAATTACTTGTACCTACCTATTTAGGTTTGGATTTTCATTAATTTCATCCTCAACGATAGTCAATACTATCAATTATTTATGGTACATTATAGGTATGTATATCAAATGTCAGTAAACTGGAAGGTAATGATAAAGCATAAAATCCTATGAGTATTTAATTTTAATTTTTAAGATAAGTACTAAGGTAAGTGTTTGACGTTTGTCTGATATTCAATTGCCATTAATATTTAATTGACTGTTTACGTCTGTTATAATCTTATCACCGTTTATTATAGGAAATAGAATTTTTTTATGGCTTCAATCATTATACCTACACAGTAAGGTAAAACGCGGTTTGTACGAAAATCACAATATATTAAGTATATTAAATACCTAAGTAATTAATCCAATAAATAAATTATAAATACATATTACATAAGTAATATATTTAAAGTATAATATTTATGAGAACAATTTTCTAGAAAGATTATTATTTTTATTAATATTGACACTCATCGTCATGTGAACCTTCCTCCAATAATGGCGGTGAGCGGAAAAAATGACCACGTAACAAAAAACCCCAAAACAAACCCACGGAAAAAAAACCCCAAAGAAAAAAATAAAAACCTAATGATTAAAAAAACCCACGGAAAAAAACCCACGAAAATAAAATGCCATTGTACTATTTTATATTATTTTGTTGATTGTTGATTAACTCGGAGGGCTTTTTTTTCCGTGGGCATTTTTTCCGCGATTCCCTATAATACGTCCTATTAACAACATTAACAAAATAACAAATTACATTTTGACGCGCATTCTCTGATAATGTGGACAGAGTGACGTAGCATACATGCGCAGAACGAAGTTGAGAACATACCAGTGTATTTAGCCATGGCTACAGCTGCCGGCCGAATTTTCTCCCACCATAGTGCTGTTCCCACCACTCGGCAACGTGAATACAGCGGGTCATAAAAACACGGCTAACGACGGCTGTCGGCGATCGTTGCCGGCCGGTTTCCGATCGGTAGATTCAGCGTATGGAAGGGGAACCGATGCGCAGCGACGGACGCGTTCTGACATATGGACTGGTTAATTTTGTTGATATAAGAAAATAAAAAATCAGAATGCTTATACCTACCACTGAATAAGACAATACAACTATTTATATGATCTAAGTTGCCATCTATAACAAGTATTGTACAACTCGCAGGGTGGGCCACGGCCCACCCCTTGCGCACGCCTATGCTTCGGCGTCGGGTACGATTGTGCCGGCAATCAATAGGATTGCCAGTGCGACGGCTCGAGTGGATATCGTCACAACAGCCATTGTTTTTTACACTTTGATGTTGATATTGTTTTATTACCAAAACCAAAAAAACGTACAACGCTGCAACACGGATGTTAAAACAGTACTGAACTAGCTTTGCACTATGTGGTCGGGAGCATTGCTTAGATATACAAAGGTTATTGCCATGAACTAAGATAAACTAGTTTATCTTAGTTCGTGATTATTGCACATAGCCTATATTGTTATCAAACAAAAATAAAATGAAAGCGCGTAAGTGCATATCTCTAGTACATAATATGAAACCCGTATGTGTGTAAATAAATCATTGTTATTATTAATGATTGTCGGTCGTAATTAATACATAATACAATACGATTATTTCGAATTAAAAATTAAAAATACCATATATTATGTACAAAACAAAAATATTTCTATGAAACATAATTATTTGATTACAACAAAATCCAATTTAAATAAAATATTCAATTATTTGAAATACAGGACTTTTTCTAAGAACCGATAAGAACCTAAAAGAACCAGAAAACTTATTATTCATTAAAATGGGGTTCCGGTTCTAATTCCGGTTCTAAGCAATTTAAAAAATGGATTCCGGTTCCGGTTCCGGTTCTTAGATTGTCTATAAGAACCGGTTCCAGAACAGGTTCTTTCGGTTCCGGTTCCAGTCCCTGATTTAAATATATTGATTGTCCATGGAGATACTACGGGTGATACGGAACTTTTGGGACATACTGTACAAGGTAATTGCAATTATTGTACCATAGAGTAATATTAGTAATTAGTAATTACTCTATGAATTGTCCCCCTACTATATCATTTTATCACGTTAAGGAATTAAAATGGCAGCGTATAAGGGGACGACCTATACAGGCTTACAGATTTCTATATATAGTGTAGGTAGTATAGAAGTCTGTGTACTGGCTATATACTATGCGATATTATTGTATAATAAGTTATTTGTAATATAACAAAAATAATCGAATAACAATTTGTATGTGTTTTTCTACGAATGTTTACAAAATACCTACGAATAATAATATTTATACAGTTATTTATAACTCTGTCTTACATTATCACACTCACACATATGACACATACGAGTAACTTATATTTTAATTTATATTTAAATTCATGCCAAGTGTTTGTATTTGTTCTTAGATACTTTTTCTTAACACATTGGAGACGAGTATCGTGTTATACACTTATACTCCGTTTCACGAGAGAAGGTACACGTTTTTTCGTCCGTCGATGCGCATCTCCCACCAATTTCGCCCGTTCGTTCACGATCGTAAAATGTTCCGGCTGCGGTCGGCAACGACTCGTTCGCATACGTACCGCCGGGCAGTAAAAAGTGGGGGAAATTTGGCCTCCGCGCTGTTGACGGCGGCAGTCGGATGCCGGGATGCGCGACTCGTGTACCTTCTCTCGTGGAACGGAGTATGGACACGTCACGGCCACGGTTGTAAGATACGTGAGACGCTAGAATTTTTACAATGGTAATACGTTGGAGACGAATGCCGCGTTTAACGCGGTACGTGTGTTTCAGAGACGCCCGGAGGGAGGGGCCAGAGGGGGCCATTGCCCCCCCTGAGATTTTTCGTGTCACTTACGAAATTGGAAGTTTTTTTACATTAAGTTGATCTTGAGCGACTATTCGACAATCCTTGTATCTAACAAGTCATATAGGAGGTATTTAATCGCAATAAAAGACATTACGATTATTTTCAATACTTTTGGCTGGTTAGGCGTAATTGCCGAAATCGTGTATGAAAAACATAATATTATAATAATCAAATCAAAATACTTGGAAAGCAATAAAGCAAACGGGATTATAAATTATATCGTATAACGTACGACACGCGTCGCGACGTTTACGACAGAATTACAGATAATATAATATTAAAACCGATTAGCGGTTTCTGCGATTGCGATATCGATATCTTACAAATTATAATTCCCAATATATGTTCACATTTCCTGTCGATAGCATTTTTCATAATTTACCGTATTGAAATGTCTGCGCAGTCAGTCTGTACTATATTCTATATCATAAACAATTTTTGAATCAACAAATTGATGATTCAATTAATTTGTTTGCTTCAAACAAAAGGAGATTGTCATTACTTTTTGAATAATAATAATATGATGATAATATGATATAAATTAAATTAAATTAAGTGGTTTTTTGTTTAAAATGTATTAAGTATGTTCTTTCTTATAAATATTAGAACTAATAGTGTAATTTTATATAAAGTTAAATTTGTTTTTATTTAAAAAAAATTTTGTTTGCCCCCCCTGAGCTGCATCTCTGCGGGCGTGCCTGGTGTGTTTAAAATTATTTGAAATGTATTTTAAATACTTTTTGAAAGTATGTATTTGTGTTTTGTATCTTTATTAAAATGCAATTTAAACGTATCTTTTACAAAACTGGGCCAAGTTATGACTATGAATAAAAAATCTACCTAAAAAGCAATAAGTAATATTTGAAAAATGCATATTTAAGAACCAGTAAGAACCGGAATTAACCGGAACCAATTATTTATTTATTTTAAGAACCGAACCGGAACCAGAACCGAAAAAATCCTTAAGGTTCCAGTCCCTGATTTAAATGCGGTTTTTTTACAGTAATAAGTATGAAAATTCTGATTGAATAACATAAGTTTCGATTTTTTTTTCCAAAATCCCAAAATTACCAAAAATTTGTTTAGGCAATTAAGTTTTTTTAAATTTCCAAGATATCCGTTTTGTTGATCATATTTTTTTAAACAGTTTTAAAAAAAAAATTTAATTTAATGAAAATCGACCAGGTTAGAGCTAATTGTTGTTTTGAATTTCTAAGAATGAGTTATGAGTTTATGACGTTACCTATATGATACGGCATTAACAAAATACGATTCGCATGCTTTAATTAAAAATTGAAACCCTGATTTTTTTTATGACAATCTATTAATATCTAAATATCTAATTATAAGTGAAAGCTTTCAGTTATAAGATTAAAAAATTTTTTTATACCTGATATTATTTCGTATGTAAAAATTCATTATAATTCAAAAAAAAATAATTGTGTTTTATTTCTCCAGCAAAAATATGCACGAGTAACACGAAGTACCTACCTGCAGGTGAGATTTTGCCAGATCTTATCTGGAGAATTTGAAGTCTTAACTGTTTCGAAATAAGGGAATGCGCTCTCACGTGGTACCACTATAATTTGATAGGTACATGTATCTGAAGCAATAGAAAAAGTAATACGTAATATTACTTACCTATAAACAACAACTTGGGGACAAATAATATAGCCTCGCAGTTATGGGTCGTATATACCTAGTCGTAGTGTACCACTAAACAATGCAGATTGGTTAGTCGAGCTAGGCAAAAATCCGAAACTACAATAGTTTCAGGGCAGAAATTTATAATGGCACCCAACGGGAAATAGAATCCTGCTATGGCCATGCGCAGGACCGGGACGATTGAAGAACAGACACAGTGACGGCGAAGCGGTAGTGGCTAAAATTCGTACATAATTGTAAAGGCAAAGAAGAAGAAAACGATTTATTACAATAATATATTAATTAGACAAATAAAAAAATTACATTCAAACATTTATCATAGTTTTTAAAAATTAGGTTCACGGCTATCAAGCTGCCGGATCTCAAGTCAATTTTTTCCGACGGGACGGAGTACATCTATATATGGACGCCAGAAACCAGGAATAGACCTACTCGACCGGAATAACGACTGAGGAATCGGCTGTTGGACACACAGTAGTGGTGCAACGATGTACGCGCCTAACTAAACGATGTAATTTTCGTGACGATATAATTATTGAATTGTCATCAATACATTTACTATTTAGAGAGGGCATGTTAGACAACGCAAACATTATATAATAACTTTTAGAAAATGCGTTTTAAGCCTATCCATATTTTCAACTTTCAAGACCCGAGAAGTTGAGTGGAAAATGAATGTCTCCTCAGTCCTCACCGCCTACCATCTTAATAGTTAATGTTAACTGGATTCTGTGTCAGAAAAATAACCACGTATAATGGGTGATATTATAACTGATTTTTCTTATGAAACTGTCGAACTTGCAAACAAAGTGAATATAATTATCTGATTCCTCGAAATTTATCCCTACAAATTACGATTATTCAATGAATTTTATGAACGCCGTATTTTTAAATAGGTACGTACTTTTTATTCAAGTGACAATGTGCATGCATCTAAATTGTTTTAGTATTTATATTATATTTTTATCCCAAATCGTTTTTGAATATAGTTTTCACTTTGGGTTCGTTGTTTTCTTCACGTTATATCTGTACTTTGCATGATGACTTTTAAACCGAGACATCGAGTTACTTAAAAGTTTCGCAGATAATACTACCTAACATACGCGGGGGTTCGCATTCAGATATTAGTGCTACGTGAGTACGTGCATAGGCGAAAATTGGAGGACTTGGGGTTGCTAAGCCCCCCAAACTCAGCCAAAGCCCCCCCCCAAAAAAAAACCTAGGACATACAATATTAATATGCTATGTAGCAATGGTCTGCTTGCCTATATACAGCCCCCCAAGTCAAAAGTTGAAATTGCGCCTATGAGTACGTGAACGTGACAATCTTTTTTATTTTATCCTAATGTTTCAAATTTTATAAAATACACGAATTCGTCATACGTCCGAGACCAGAATTTAGGTATATAATATAATATATTATACAATATAGATACTTGTACGGTTGTATACTTGTATATAAAACTCCTAATTTTTGCAGTCGATAATGTGGGTCGTGTACACAAGTACACAACGTACATTTTAGGAGAACACTACGTCGAGGGTCGTCAATATTCGTGGAACAATTAATTTTATCATAGTTTCTCGAATTATATAAAATATACACGATTTCGTCAACTCTAAGGACAACAAGAACCATACAAATACTTGTGGTCTACTGCGGCTATATATTATACACCTGTATATTTTGCAGTCAATAATGTGGGCCGTGTTCAACGATGAACCGACAAACGGTCCAGTGACGTTCAGGATGGGCCATTCCAAAGGCCATGGTGGTGGCCAACAAAATAGTTCGGGCTTAAGGTTAGTGCACAGAGTGCCCAAGTTTCCGCAGTTACCTTAACAGAATAACAACTCGTACACGTACCCCAAGACTGGCATGTTCTACAGCTAAAGTTTTCTGTGCGTGTCCATGTCGGTTGAGGAACTGGACAAGGTAGATGAGTATCTACACACATATCTTTTATTATAATTTTCATTTTTCAAAGAGTAACCTGGTTATATGAGTTACTTCGGAGGTGATCTGAAATCGACATACCCGGGTCTGTACAACGCCACTCTGTCACACCATATTCCCAGTGAAAAACGATGGAATAAGGTTACAGCCTCTTCACTCTACTGGGGGCTTTGAATTCTTGTCTATTTCAAAGAACAGGCACTTTGGAAAAGGTACATTACACATGTCTATATATATATATTATATATATATATATAAACTTATTATTTGTGTTTCAACTTTATTAATATATGGAATGGAGATACAAATAATATTAACAATAATAAAAAAAATTATACAAAACATAAGATTTAACACAAATTGTATTCAATAAGATGTACTTATTTAACGAATTGAACTGAATGCAAGTATGACAATATGAAAAAGTTTTGAAATGCACAACAAGTGACTAGAAGTTAATGGTTTTTAATTTAATGAACTTATTCTTAATATTATATAGTCTGTTGGTTTTATCATTGAACAGATTTATATAAAAATGATATACAATCATAGATTTTATTATACATAGTATGGCACAACCAAATGCTTTACACTGAGACTTGGTTGAATAACAAAGGTTGGATCAATTTGTCATGTTGCAGTCAGTACAAGTGGTTTGAGGTAGAAATAAATTGAGCATATTGTTTGGCTTAATAATAATGTTTTTAAGGGGTATGAACATTAAATTGCTGACCATAAAAGACATAAAAGGGTTGAAAAATGCATAGTACAATTCAGTTTTGGACCATTCCAAATGGGTTGTGACTAAGAATGGTGGCAATAGTTCTAAACATTGGACTTGCATTGGTGACATCAATTGAAGTGTATGCTTATTGGAAATACTGTAGCATAAAAAATAAAAATATATCAATATTATTTAACATGAAAACTTTTTTAAGGTAGGACAGATAAAATGCGGAGGTGGAACAGTATGCATAAAATTGATGCCAATATGGAATCAATAAAAACAACTAGTGTTAGGTATTGAAAAGTGTAAAATATAGCGCTATAATAGTAATGTGACTCTCACCCGAGTATAACTGTTGCTTAATATTCCACTGTTATGCATTTAGTTTTTAAGTATTCGTTCAAAGCTTCTTCACCTAATGCAGATAATAATGAGTATAAAATATATTTAATAAAAAAAATAAAAAAATCTTAAAGGAATCACTGTACCTAAATCCTTGCCAAATCCAGATTTTTTGAAACCACCAAAAGGCGCGGCAACATCAGTTTTATTATAAGTGTTTATAAATACAGTTCCAGCATCAATTTTTTCTGCAAATCTCAATGCTTTGCTTATGTCTTTTGTGAATATGCCGGAAGATAAACCGTAATCAGTTGAGTTTGCTCGCTTGATGACTGCATCCAGGTCACTAATGTAAAAGTTGATTTAGTACAAAGAATTATTATAAATATTGTTCTATAAGTACACAACAATTATTATTTATACCTGCTACTAAATTTAGTAACAGCCATAATGGGTCCAAATGCTTCTTCTTGAGCAATAAACATATGATCTTCAACTCCTGTGAATACAGTCGGCTCAAAATAGTATCCTGGTCGATCCACACGTTTCCCTCCAATCTTCAGTTCAGCTCCTTCATTCTTTGCTTTCTTGCAATAGTTAATTAATTTTTCTAAATGGGCTTTATGATTTTGAGGTCCGTGATGAGTGTCACGTTCTAACGGGTTTCCAATTTTCTAACATGGAACAAAAAACTGTTAAAATATAATCATTTACTATTACTCAATACTTAAGGAATTGCAATAAAATAACCAAATCCAATTTTGTTTTTAAAAACAACTCGATAATATTTTTGTAGTATTATTTACTTGCACTGAAAGCTAAGAAAATTAAAAATGAACTACAAAGAACTAACAAAACTCTATTTAAAATTTGGAGGAACTTATATGAGCTTTATTTAAGACAAACTTTGTGTACTTTTTTAGTACAATTATATAATATAGACGGCTTCTAATACAGTAAAATGTTTGTACAATTTTGAGTATTTTCTGTTTTATTAAAAATGATTTTTTTTTTTTAATATAGTCAAAAGCTTCTTATATAGGTACAGGCATTCATTTTTATTTATTTTTTAAGTTCCTTCTAAGAAAAAATAACCATGTGTTCTTTTTACGATAGTATTTAGAGTACTTTACATTAGTTAAATACTTCAATACTTGTCTGATTTACTTACTATTTTTTTTACTTCTTCAACAACTTTGTCGATAAATTTGTCGTGTATGCTTGACTCAACAAAAACCCTACCTGCAGCTATACAATTTTCTCCTTTGTTGAAGAACACTCCTCCCATGCTCTAGTAACATCAAAAGTCAAATGCTTACAGAATCGATAAAATGCTATAAGACAAACATAGAAACACACCATTCTAACAGATTTGTCCAAGTCGCAGTCATCGAGTATAATCAGAGGGGATTTTCCACCAAGTTCCAAAGATACTTTTTTTAGATTTGATTCAGCCGATGCTTTCATGATTGCGTGACCTGTTGCTGTACTGCCTGTGAATCCCACTTTCCTGATGTCTGGATGTTCAGCTATTGCTCTACCAGCCTCAGAACCTAGTTTTAGTACATTACAATTACAAAACTAAATCATTCGGGCAAATCTACTGTAATAATACCAAGCCCAGGAAGAATGTTTATAACACCAGCTGGAAAACCAGCTTCCACAGACAATTCAGCAAACTTCAGTGCAGTGAGGGGTGACACTTCTGTTGGTTTCATTACCACTGTATTACCCGCCGCTAAACAAGCTGCCATCTTCCAGGACAACATCATCAATGGATAATTCCATGGTGTAATAATACCACAAACACTATTTTCAAACAAAATCATAGAATAATATTTAATTATATAATAATATATTATATATATTTAAAGTTGTCATTTTAAATAAACCTACCCAAAAGGTTCTTTTTTTGTAAATGTTAAATTTCTATTGGGTCTAGCATGTGATATTGGTATTGTTTGCCCATGTATCTTATCTGCCCAGCCCGCAAAGTATTTCCAAACATCAATAGACATGCCAATATGAGTTTTCAATGCTAATGTGTACACTGCACCAGAATCAATAGACTCTATTGTCGCTAATTCTTCTCTATTTTTATCTAACAAATCTGCTATCTTATATAAAACAGCTCCACGATCTCGTGGACTCATTTCAGACCATTCTCCTTCAAATGCCCTACTTGCCGCAATAACTGCTTGATCTACGTCAGCTTCAGATGCACATTGAATCTAAAATTACACAAAGTTCCAACAAGTTAAACCCAATAAACTTTACAATTTGTAATATAAAATAATAAATTAGAAAATCGAAAAAAATAAAAATAAAAAATAAAAACTTTTCATTATTTATCAGTAAAATTTTGGAGTAAGTCTTACTGAACAAATAACAGATTCGTCAGCAGGATTGATGCATTCCAAGGTCTTTCCAGACTCAGAGTCTACAAACTGTCCATTGATAAATAATTGTTTTGCAAACTGTAATTTCATATTGTTGACGTCAACCACAACTGGATCATATTCTACACGAGTATTGTCATCGGTTGAACCTCTTGACCTCTTGACCAAGGTGTTACAGAAATCAGAGAAAACAGGAGACATGTATACATCATCATTCTTCAGAGTAAATTTCAATTTATCCTTGATCTCTTCAATTAACCTACATTATTTTATCATAGAAACTGAGTGGTTATTAACTATTAACTAGTTATTTTGGATAATTAAAATTACGTTTAATATTTTATTACCTCACAACGTCCATAGAACCTGCACCAGATTGAAAAAAATGAGTATCCTTTCCAATTTCCATGTTTAAGATATTTTTCCAAATGGATTCCACTACAGGGATGTATGCTTTTTCTTGATCTGTATAGTCAATAGTTTCTTGAACAGTGTCTGCATTACCGTAATTTGATGCAGCCATCATTTTGCCATCCACAGACAACCTCTCAATGTTTATCTAACAGAAAAAATTAAAGAGATTGCATTCAGTATATAATTAAAATGTATTGGAGAAAAAAAAACAATTTTAGAGGACAAAATGAATGTCTAATATTAGATAAAATCATATTTACTTTTAGACCATCATTGCAAGTAATCAATAAACCATTACTATGTACAATAGCTGGGAATTGGATTGTATCAACAGTCACTTGTTCACCAGTAGGTGTTTCATTTGTCCAAATAGATGATTTGTATAATTTTACTTCTGTTTCATTTATGATAGTCCAAGCACCAGGAGAACTGTCTAGCCCTCTAATGAAGTTCTGAATATCTACTCCACTTCTGGACCAATCTACCTAAAATCAAACACTAAACATGATAATAAATCCAACAAAATTATATATTGTATGCAGTACCTACTTTTTGTAAAGCCTTTTTTCTTACAGACGGTTCAAAAGAAGACCCTTCTGTAGACTGAGGAATAACTGGAGCTGTACCATTAGCCACCATATCAACAGCTTCAGCCTAAGTAATTTATAACATAATTTTCATTTCATAGTTATTATTGTGTAGACTAAATTTTTAAAAAAAAACTGCATTTATTATTTTTTTTAATAGAACTTAAAATTACCATACTTTTGATGCCTTCAGGATATAAAAACCGATTATACAAAGAATCAACAGTGTCATCTGGTAAGACTGGGCATGATTTTTGAGATAGTATTGGACCAGTATCGAGTCCGTCATCAGCCCAAAATATAGAAAAACCTGCTTCTTTGTCTCCATTCATCAGTGTCCTAAAACACATATTTAATTATAAACAAATAATGCAACTCATTATATTATTATCTTACCAATTTATGGCGCTAACTCCTCTGTGTTTAGGCAAAATCGAAGGATGGTAACATATACTTTTATGTTTTGGATGTTCAATAACCTCCATAGGAATAAACTGTGAACAGAATGGTAGCACATTGAGTTCAGCATCAACTTGCTTATACTGAGCTACAATTTCAGGTAATGCATTTTCCCCTTTACGCCATGATTTGATTTTAAATACTGGAGTATTGTTTTCTGAAGCAACAGCCGCTAATTAGATAAGAGAGAGAAAAATTAGTAACTAATTATGTATGAAATTAAAATAACTACATATATTTATTTTTTGATCCATATCTTTGTTTAACAATAGAACTATACAAATAAATTAAATTAATATAGGGCACCAGTGGAGAGGGGGGGGGGGGTCCATGCGGTCCGGATTTTTGTGGTGAACAAGAACTTTCTCTAAGAGGTAATGATGACAGTGGACCATTAAAATTTGTCAAAACCACCAAAAAAAGACGGTAAATTTTGTGCTTTACTTCGTTTTAGGGCAAATTTTGGCGACGAAAATTTAAAAAATCATTTAATAAATAGTAATAAAAACTCTACTTACATAAGCCCGTCTATTCAAAATGAAATAATAGACATTTGTTTCCAACTTATTCAAAAAAATATTGTAACTAAAATAAATAAAGCAAGTTGCTTTTCAATTCTTTGTGACGAAACTTTAGATGTATCTGGTACTGAGCAACTATCTATGTGTGTCCGTTATGTAGATCTAAATAATCAGCTCCGTGAAGACTTTTTATGTTTTTTACCAGTGTATGATCTCACTGGGGAAAATTTAACTCGAATAATTTTAGAAGAATGTGAAAAATTGGGTTTGGATTTAAATAAACTTATCGGGCAAGGCTAGGCAAGGCTAGGCTAGGCAAGGCAAGAAAATTATTATTATAAATTAAAATTTTATTATATCTATGTTATATTTATACCTACATTTTTTTTATTTATAAGATATTTTTTTTTTACAATATGTACATAATATAGCAGTCTGTAGGTTATTATGAATTTAATTTTTGATTGATTAATAAGAATGGTTAAAATTACTTATTATTTTTTTTTTTTACTTGACCCCCCCCCCCCCAAATAAAATCCTGGCTACGTCTCTGATAACATAATATGAGTTATGATATTAGTCAGAAGAAGTCAGTATTATATGCAGATTTTGATTTATTTTTTTAAGGTAAACCTAGAGGCATAAACCTAATTTTTAATAATAATATAAAATATATGAGTAGAATTAAATGTTTAATCACATTTAGTAAATTAAATTACAATTTTTAAAAATATTTTTTTTATCACATGAATATAACATGAATTTGTCTTTTTTAACACGTTGACCGTCACCGGCCGCCGGCGGTCACACGATTATGCATCATCTGTACGCCAAGTATATTTTTCAGTGTCATTCCAAATTTGTATATTATACTATGTATTTGAAAAAAAGTTTAAAAATACATTTATTACATCAAAAAATGTTTAATGAATCCCACTACGCCACGACACTTTTTGGGTGCATTATTGTAGCGCCATGGAAAAGTTAATAATATAAAACCATATTCATTTATGGCCGCCGGCAGTCATGTGGCGTAGTAGTAATGATCAACTTTGGCCACCGGCGGTCACAAAAACATACAATTTGAAATTTACAAATGACCGCCGGTGGCCACATGGCGGTCAACGTGTTAAATCTTAATGAGTGGTACAAATTACGTAACTACTGATAAGAATTTTATCTTATACCTATGTAAGTTATTTTATAACATGTAAGGTTGTGCGTCTATAATGTTACATTTTATTATTTTTTACTTTTCATTTAAATTTTTAATGAGCTTGGGACTGTATTTTATTTGTAATTTCTTTGTAATGGTATACTTTGTTGTAAATTTGTAATAAACTAATGTTATTACTATTTAAATTAAATATAATTTTGTTTTAGATAATACCCATTCTTAATAACAATTATTACTAATTATTAAAATTATAACTGATTATATTTCAATTAAATTTAACTATGAAATATAGAAAATTTTACAGGTGAATTGAATCGTCTACAATAGTTCAATTACATTGGAGGATTTATTTAATATTAGTTATAATAAAGTGAAATCAATTTGATTTGGTTGATTTCATAAGCACTTTTATTTACAATAAATATTATGAACTGTTAAGTTGTTTGTTGTACTAAAGTTTGAACTAGTTGAACTAGATAATCAATATTTAGTACAAAGTTTAACATTTACAATTTGAATCTCTGAATATATTGACATTATAAACTTTTTTGATATTAAATAGATAAGCAAATGTAAATTTTTTTTTTGATATTGTTTTATGTATA
>NC_042495.1:114540346-114541876 GCF_005508785.2 Acyrthosiphon pisum
CGGATCACGAACTAAGATATACAGGACTGGAAACGATAAGGTTGGAGGGTGTGAGAGGTAAATCCTCCTTAATGTACACAATGAGCGGGGTACGGGGGCTTCGAGTTCTTGTCAACACTGGCGCTATCTAGGTATCCAAAACAAGAAATTAATAAATCGGTATGCTAATCAACATTAACAGGACTACATTAACAGAAGCTTAATTTCCCGCCTTTTTCATGCTTCGTAAAATATATAATTATACATTATTATAATATAATTATATATTATATTATTATACATTTTACACCTACCTAACATAGTATAATTATAATTCATAATAATTGTGTCTGTTTGATCTTGACTTTGGTGACCTGATACTCAACTTTTTTAAGAAAGATTCATGCTGAATATTTTTTATAATTGACTTATAATGACTTGGATGTAAAACAACCTGAAGCAGCATTTACTAATTTGAAAACAAGAGGTTACCTGATATATCCAAATCACAACTTTTTCAAACTAATATCAGCCATAGAGGAAGGTTATGTCAAACATAGTTCAGAATCAGACGTTTTCAACAAAACAATTGATTATGTTCTTGAAGAACATGGTGATTTACTGACATTTCCTTGCAGTGATCATAAAACGGAAATAATGACTAATATTTTCCAATACTACATCACTATGAGGATGAAACAGTTTACTTTGTCACAAAACAAACAATTAAAAAAGAAAAGTTACAAAAAAAAAAAGTTATCAAAACTTATTACTACATAATAGCTTAAGTAAATACTTAATTACGGTTACTTTATAAATTATAGGTAATAGGTTCTACCTATTTTTTATTTCATAAATGTTACCTATATAATAGATACCTATGTCTTATTTCCATGATATTATGTTATCAACTAAATACAATTATACAATAAATTATTACAAATTATAGTAAGTATCTATATTCTATAATAATATTTTGAAATCATGACACCTACATCCTAAATTCAAAAATATAAAAAAGAACCGCTCAAATATTTAATTATTTTTTTACACTACACCTAATATAATTATGTATTTTTTTTATATTATATTATGTTTGGGTTGCTACTTGCCAGTTGCCATGATATTTTTTTGACCTTAATGAATCTATCTTTCAAAACTTTTTGGTTTAAATGCATGACTGAGAAAGTGAGAAATATCAAAATAAATAATAAATATTAATACTGAATACGGATTAATACGGATAGCGGCCGCCGGCCAAGAGTTGAGCGCTAGTGTTGATTAGAACTGAAATTCCCTCCGTCCCCCGCAGATTCATAATATTAAGGTGTACTCGTATCAACATTCGTTTCCAGTCCTGTATATCTTAGTTCGTGCTTTATAGTATTGACTATAGAGTAATAAATAATATACCATAGACCATATTCCTATAAACTATTAACTAATGGACAGCGCGTAGAGAGAGGTCAGGGGTACGACATACGTAGAGTGAGCGAGAAAGAATCAAAGTAGTAAAGATATATGTATACAGTTCGTTATGCGGGCTTGGTG
>NC_042495.1:114544173-114545580 GCF_005508785.2 Acyrthosiphon pisum
TCGAAATAATTTGCAAATTTTCGTGATTTTTCCATATTTGTCATTTTTTGAACTTTAAATGCTTATAAAAAAAAACTGTGACTAACGATTTTTAATATTTTTCATCTGCCTTTGAAACAATATACTAGGAGCGTTCTATTAAATTTTCAAGTTTTTTTATCCAACAAATAAAATTTTATTGATATTTTTAGAAAAAAAAACTAAAAAAAAAATGAAAACTGACAATGTCCGTAAAGAGCTCAAAATAAGTCAAAATATTTTGAAAATTTTATCGTGTATAGAAAATGGAAATGTAAACATTCAGTCAAAATTTCATGCATCCACGGTCATTTTTTTTAAAGTTACACCAAAAACCAAAATCGATTTTCTCGAAAACAGATTTTGCGTAAAAATTCCCGTTTTTCCTTAATTTTTCTTTTGTTTTTCCCGGCGCTTTTGAAAACTACTGGGAAATTTAAATTTTGACCTCCCCAATGCACCAACAATATTCACTTTCTGATCGAACAAGATACTGAAGTTGAAAATCGTAGCATTATTTCGACTACTTATCGTGTACACAGACACAAAAAAAATAAAAAAAAAAAATAAAAAAATAAAAAAAAAATAAAAAAACACACATCATTGTAAAATCAATACATTCATCGTTCCACTCAGAATCTAAAAGGGTTTAGGGAAACGTATTGAAATGTTTCTAGCGGTATTAATAGTAAATATATTTTTATTAAAAATAGCGTGGATCCCGTGCACTTCGTTGCCCGTTAAATATACCGACTCTATATGACTCAAACTTGGTTCAATTCGCTATTTAATATTCGGTGCAGGGGTGGATAGGCCCATAGGGAAAAAGGGATTTTCCCTGTGGGCCCCCGTCTATGTTTATGTTGAGGGGCCCACTCGGGTCTACACATTGGTTTTTTGCAAAATAAAATATTCACCAAATAGGAATAGTTTAAATTTAAAACTATTCATTTTTTTTATATAAATTATTATTACTTACTGTTATTTTTAACAATATAATAATAAAACGATAAGTCAAGAATTGGCTTACGGATCTTTAACATAGTATTTTAAATTTTTATCGTTAATCGAAGATCGAAATATCCTCATATGTTTCCCTAATCCCCCCTCCCAATATTGTGTTTTTGTAAATTTTTTTTGGCCGACATTTAGTACGGAATTTGTACGAAATTATAAGACCTTACGCGAAATTTTTCAAAAATCCCTTACAACCGAAAAAAGCATTTTCCTCATATGCCGTTTTCCCAATAAAGTTGTAATTTTGTTTAACTAAAAATACGTTTTCGCACTAAACATTTTATTTATGGGTAAAGATGTTAGATTGAATATCTAATGCGAGCGAAGCGACCAAATTTTTTTCATTTGGGGGGCCTCTTTAAATATTTCCCT
>NC_042495.1:114545630-114547225 GCF_005508785.2 Acyrthosiphon pisum
AAAAATTAAATTAAAAGGATTAGGTATCTCCTAACTTTTTTTAATAACATTTTAAAATGAGTAAATTGTTAAAGTACCTAAATTATTATATATTGGACTTGGACATCAAAAATATTTATTTGTGTACCTATAGTTTAAATGTTTGTATTCATAATAATTACAATTCCTTTTTTTTTTGTTCTTAAACTGAAAATAATCAGTATTAAAATATTTTATATGTATAAAAAAATGTATTCCTTAGGTTTTTTGATAATTAAACATGAATAATGTAGGTCATACCAATGTGAAATTAGTATTGGTACCTACTACCTACCCAATGGATCTTGCCGATTGCCTTTGTCTAATATGGTAAACACACCAACTACGCGGTGACCGTTTTTCAACAACAACTTATACACTTCGGCTGCAAATGTACTCTGACCGATGATGGCAACATTTAAGTCCCGTTGATAGGTCTGCAATGAACAATAGACCATTAGAACAAGTGAGGTGATTAACGTATGAAAAATTATACTTACCAGACCGAAACGGCTTGTCGGTCGAGATTTAAAAAATTTTCTGAGCATAAGCATGTTGAACACCGCTGGCAATACCGAAACGGCTCGGATAAGTACTCAACTGGTTTTAATTAATAATTATTAAACTATCTTTACACTTAACTTAATCCTAACGGGAGTATACTTGCACAAAACTACTCACACCCGTGGACCGTGGTAGGTCCTAATATCTAAATACTAGTTTAAATTCTAATGATCTAACTTGAAAGACGACTGTGCGTATAGTCGGCAAGTGAATTTTAATTTTTCATAATTGACTGCGAATTGCGTTTCGTGATAAGACGATGCACCTATAATATATTATCACGAAATGGGACAAACACGGCACGTCGGCACCACACACGTGGACTGGTAATTTTTTAGATAAGGTTTATCACGATGTATACTCACAACCACGAACTAAGATATACAGGACTGGAAACGATAAGGTTGGAGGGTGTGAGAGGTAAATCCTCCTTAATGTACACAATGAGCGGGGTACGGGGGCTTCGAGTTCTTGTCAACACTGGCGCTATCTAGGTATCCAAAACAAGAAATTAATAAATCGGTATGCTAATCAACATTAACAGGACTACATTAACAGAAGCTTAATTTCCCGCCTTTTTCATGCTTCGTAAAATATATAATTATACATTATTATAATATAATTATATATTATATTATTATACATTTTACACCTACCTAACATAGTATAATTATAATTCATAATAATTGTGTCTGTTTGATCTTGACTTTGGTGACCTGATACTCAACTTTTTTAAGAAAGATTCATGCTGAATATTTTTTATAATTGACTTATAATGACTTGGATGTAAAACAACCTGAAGCAGCATTTACTAATTTGAAAACAAGAGGTTACCTGATATATCCAAATCACAACTTTTTCAAACTAATATCAGCCATAGAGGAAGGTTATGTCAAACATAGTTCAGAATCAGACGTTTTCAACAAAACAATTGATTATGTTCTTGAAGAACATGGTGATTTACTGACATTTCCTTGCAGTGATCATAAAACGGAAATAATGACTAATATTTT
>NC_042495.1:114547527-114557966 GCF_005508785.2 Acyrthosiphon pisum
AATATAATTATGTATTTTTTTATATTATATTATGTTTGGGTTGCTACTTGCCAGTTGCCATGATATTTTTTTGACCTTAATGAATCTATCTTTCAAAACTTTTTGGTTTAAATGCATGACTGAGAAAGTGAGAAATATCAAAATAAATAATAAATATTAATACTGAATACGGATTAATACGGATAGCGGCCGCCGGCCAAGAGTTGAGCGCTAGTGTTGATTAGAACTGAAATTCCCTCCGTCCCCCGCAGATTCATAATATTAAGGTGTACTCGTATCAACATTCGTTTCCAGTCCTGTATATCTTAGTTCGTGCTCACAACCATAACTCTTATTATATGTTCATGCTCACAACCACTGAATGCACTGACTGTCCACAGTCAACACTCAACTGTCCACAGCCACAGAACAAAGTAACAAACCATTAATTAAGCCTTAAGGTATAATTAATATAATATTCGGTGCTTTCTATTACCTTTACCTACCGCACAAACATGACTATATACCTACATGCAGGGACGGCCTGGCGCACCGGGATACCGGGAAGTTCCCGGTGGCCTGACGGATGCATGACATTATTTTTTTTAATAATCAGTGTTTCTTTATAATAAATAAATATACTTACCAGTGTTAATCTAAGCAATACTACAAGAAGAAAATCCTAATATTAAATAGTATAGTATATTATAATATAGTAGGTATACCTGGTTGTTTTGGAGTTTTAAACTGTCGAAGAATTTTGTAATTTGTGGTGCCGGTGAGGACTAGGTGATTATGTATTTAACCAAACACGCTTAATACAATAAGTTATTACTACTTACTAATTTTTATTAATAGGCAATAGCAATAATAATTGCTTAGGTATTTAAGATTGATATATTTTGGGATTGGGACGCATAAACGCATCATTATTATTGCGTACCTACCCATAATATATGCTTCGATCTTCGTCTGATCGTCCGTGAGAATGTGACTACTTCGTGCACTGCACGAGCGTGAGTCTCTCTCTACATTTTTTCATGCTCTATTTTTTTTTTATCTTAAAGACTTCGGTCGGATCAAAATCCGAATTTTCATTTTACTTCAAGTAGTGTTAGCAAGGTGGATTCTAAAAATAACAAATATTGTGCTTTATTCAAATGCATAATTTCACTTCTATATAATAATAATTTAGAAAATATTTATGGGCAGTCACACTTAAATGTTGACACTGATTTATGGACTGTTTTTTTGTGGTCTTCTAACATATAATAAAAACTAAAAGGTTAGATAGGTAAATAAATAATTATAACCCCCCCCCCCCCAAAAAAAAAAAAAAACTGACGTAGACATACAAATTTGGCCTGGGTAATACATTTTCCCGGCCTAAATTTTTCTCCCAGGCCGTCCTTGCCTACATGAACCAATACGGTAAAAGAATGTTATGATGCCGCACAGATTTATAATATAAATCTATAGGTAGCCTGATTCCGCACACAAATAGTTCGATAGGTACCGCATAAATTTATTAAATGTATCAATACAAATTCAAATAAAAAAATACCTATTAAATATTTAAATGTAATTAAATTAAAATTCTATAAAGTCAAAATACACAATCCAAATTAATAAATCAAAATAATTAAAATTAGCATCTATATAGGTAGTATAGATAGATATTATATTATCATAGGGTGACCACACGGCATAGATACCATTTTGAACAGGATCGTCCTGTTTTTCATAACTCTGTCCCGTAGTTGACCTCTGATTAATCTTCGGGTCACTAAAATGTAGACCACTGACCAAGAATTGAAGTAAATCAAAAAAAAATTTGTGAGCCCGCTGGAACTGCTGAGTACCAGATATTGGGTTACAGTAAAAATCAGATGGCTCGTTTTAACGATTTAAACGTTATGGAGCCACAGAATTCTGTGATGGAGCGTTTAGCGTTATCTGATAGAAATAGCTAGTTTCCCACAGACAAAATAAATAGGTATGTCAGCAACTCGTGATACGCATATCTGTGACGTAAGCATTTCTCCAACTGGCTGAGCGGTGTAGTTATGGTGGAGTCTTCGGCGGCGGCGGTAATTGCGGCAGTGACGGCGGTGGACCAATGAGAACCGGAGAAATGCTTACGTCACTGTACAAGACTGGGTGGAGAGTGGGTGCGCAATTTGTTTCTAAACCGGTAATATTGCTGACATACCTATTTATTTTGTCATGGTTTCCCACACAAAACAGAGTGATTGAAAAATATAATATTACAAAAATAATTATAATATATATTTTACTGATAGTTATAATTTTATAAATATTTTTTTTCAAGCAATTATATGTTTCAATCGTTTATCGTTTCTGTTTCGTTATCCGTTATCCGTTTTCAATCGTTTGTCGTTTAGCGATATGTTATCCGTTATCGATTTCAATCGTTTTTTGATATGTTTAACGCACGATTAAAGATATCTTTAATCGTGGTTTAACGTTATACTCATAACGTTATAAAAACGTTTTGAAGCCCTGGTTGTAGCACATATTCTTATTATGCCTTTGTGTATAGATTGTATATTCTCAAATAAAAGATTAAAAAAAAAAAAATTTAATGAATTTTAAATTGTAATGAAACAATATTTAAACAAATTGATAAGTCATACCCTCAAAAATATTACTCTCTATAGCCTTTATAATATAAAAGTTATATATTGTAATATATATAATATTGTAATATATAAAGTTTATATATTGTAATGAGAAATTTTACTCTAAGATTACTCAAAAACATAAAAAAAAAAATGATTTCCAGTGAATTTGTTTCGTCTACCAATGTTGCTCGTGGGCCGCAAAGAAAGAAAACAGTGAGCTGTAATCCTCTTAATTCGTGACCACAATACTCAACACAATATTTTAACATCACATATTGGCATATTGCCGGGGATGTCATAATATTATTGTAAACATGACTTCGTGAATAGTGATAAATGGTTTTGTGTTTGATTTCAAAATAATCTACCTATTCTGAAATCTGAGGTAACATTCTGTTGTCGCGCAGTGGTAATTAGTATATTATAGGAATAATAGAATGATTTTGATAGGCAAAATAAGTAAAAATAGTTAAAACATTTATTAAAATAAATTATTTTTTTATTATTTTCATATTATTATTATTACCTATATAAATAAATAAAAATAAAGCATTAAACCACATATTATTAGGTAGGTAGTTATTATTTAAATAACCATATCCATAGACCTATAAGCTAAATGTTTAGGTCCATGACCATATCATATTATAATCATGGTAATTACTAACTACTAAATACTGTTTATTTGTTTATTAAGTATTTCCCAGCTACTAGCTTTGATTGTATGTGGTTGTTACAATATTTTTTCTTAAATAAAATGTTACAAAGCTTACAAAATTTCAAATAAAAGTAAATAATAATAATAATATATCATTTACAATTAATAGTAGATAATTAGTTTTTAGCTTAGTAATTAGTTTATTAATAATTAATATTTCATAATAAACTCAAATAAATACAAACAAATTAGAACATTTCCAAAAAATCTATAAATAGTAAAACGTCAAGAATGTTATTTGTGTTTGTTGTAAACAGGGTTCGGGAATTATAGCCCTATAAAAACCATTAAAATATGCGCTTATAATGTATAACCCAAAAACTTTAAAAATATTCATTAAAAATGTAAAAACATTAAAAAGCTGATAAGTTCAGCGAGGTAGTGTATGTCAGCGGTGTTAGAAGTTTGTCCATCGTCCCTTCGGTCCTTGAACAGGATAGTGTATTATTACAATTTACAGTATTCGACTTGAATGCAATATGATTGCATTCGATAAAAAACGATTCTGAGCGGAGGATCAGTGTAACAATTAGTAATTATATGTAGCAATATATATATTTATGTATAGAAATTAGTATGTTTAATAAATAATATTATATAATTTGAAATTAGATTCATAAATTATGTTTATGTTCAATAATAAATTGAATAAATATAAATTCATACATTTTCATTTTTTAGCGGTTATTTTAAAATTGTATTCATTTAAATGGTGATAAACAAAGCGTTAGAAAAAAAAATAGCTTAGCAATAGGGTATTATGGGGGTTCGTAATAATTTTTCAAGTAAAAAAAAATATTATTTTTATTATCGAACACTGACTATTTCATGAGGCTTAAGAGTTTTTCTTGTGATGCAAGTGTGTACAAAAACATGTCTGCTCAGAGCCTCAGACACCACCTTAACGTTACAGTCGTTACTATTAAATAATTTATAGTAATACATTAAATTATAATAATAATATAACTATGTGTTATATTTATTTAAATAATCCTCCCGTGATTAGGTACCTACTATAAATAGGTCTGTATTCTGTTGAAAAACAAATTATAATTATGATAACTATAGTGAATTATTAATGACTATGATTATTATAAAACGAAAAACAAAATATTATTTTATTGGTTTTTTACAACTGAATGTTTTCTAAAAACAACAGGTACTTCCACTGTTATATTAGGTATCTTCTTCTGGTTATGACGTTTCGGGTAATCCACTACTAGACCCAGCCTCAGTGTTTCGAGGTAATTTGCTGGATTCAGACTCTTCAGTATTTTTAGATAATTTACCGGATCCAGACATTTCAGTATCTTCAGGTAATTCACTAGTCTTAGACTTTAAATTTTCTTCACGTTCTTTCTCCTTCACTAATTCAGTATTTACAGAAGTATTATTATTATTATTATCATCATCAGCAGCATACACATGTATTTTTGCTGTGTCAAGATCATTAATACTTCGAACATTAAACTTAATTTTTAAATAACACGCATTAAACAACGTTGACATATCATTGATTATTTCATCAGTTAGTGATTTGTAATTGTCCAAATCCTTTTGTTTTATTTTACATTCTTTCGGTTTCTTATTTTTCACGAAAATAATATTAGATTCTGTGAAAACGTTTTCAATTTCTTCGAGTTTCACAGAAATTTCATTAATTTTCATCTTACTATTAGTATACATGTTTTTTTCAAGATACTCAATTCTGGAAACTAATTTATCCAAATAATTGGGACGATCTATTTTACGTTGTAAACTATCATTTTTCTCATGATCTCTTATAGTATTTTTCCAATTTTCCACTTCAATTCCTTGACTTAGAAATGTTTGGAATATTTTTTTCAACTCATAATATAAGGCTGCGATATGATACATGAAATATGTATCATAGAATATATATAGGTAGTGAGAGTTGAAAATTAAATATCTAAAATCAGCGTACACTTGTTGAATAGTTAGATCATATCCTTTCCATTGAAGTTTTATGACTTTATTATAGTTTTTTAAAGTTTTGGATTGTGTTTCATTTGTAATGAATGTATTATATAAATATTTATAATTAAAACATTGATAATCTTGTGGTTCAATAACAGAGTTTAATGAATATTCATATTTTTTGTACATTTTTTGAGTATCAGTTGTATTAAATGTATTAAGATGTGCATAATTGAATAACAAAAAAGGAAATGTCGGGTATGGGCAATATACGAGTCCCCAGCTATTTAGTTTGGCCATAATATAATTGATTATCCTTTTAAAGTATTTTACGTGTTTTCTTTCTAAACTTTGAAAGTTTTCAGGCAATTCTGGCAGGTTTACCAAAACAGTGACTATATCATGTCCTATTTGATATAGCTCCAAATTGTTTCCTTTTATTTTAATGAAATTGATGAAATAATTTTTGATACGATAAATAATGGTCCTTACTTTTTCTACATTAAGATAATTAGTATTCTTTGAAACGTTGCTTTTTGTTTTTTCACGATATTGATTGATGCTCCTATTAAGAAACATGACACTACTATAGCACATGTAGTACATGTCTATGATAAAATAACATTCATCACAGTTTCCGACATCATCGTTTGATTTCTTTTTTTTATCATTTTTAATTTTATTTGGCGAATTATTATTATTATTATTTGGTAGCTGGAAAATATTGTATGGTAAATATCTTTTATTTAATTCATTTTCAAAATATCGAAAATATTTATTGAAACATATAAAATCACTTAAATTATCGTATATTGTTTTTAGAAAACTTCTCAAATAATTTTGAAATTCAACCTCTTCCATTTCTGTCGTATTATAATCTCCCTGTTTTTGACTCGCATCAAGTACATCATCCATAGTAAGTTGATATTTTCCTAATTGAATGTAGCTATATTTTTCATATTGATGATACAAAACGTACATTATATGTATATAATCATCATTTTTTGTAAATTGATCTCGGTTTTTAGCATTCTTGAAATGCGCAAACTCTTGAAATAACGCTGTGGGATAATCATTTTCATTGTTTTTTATTACAGTGAAGATATCACGTATCGTATCAGTAATGTCGACTGTTAAATACATCTTTTGCATGCCCTCCATTAATGTATTGTATAGAAGTCTTATGATTACACCTAAAATAGATTTCATATACCAATATATCATATTTATGTCATATGACAGTTGAATTTGTTTGAAAATATCTTTAATTTGCATAACTGTACCTTTTTCATTTATAATTGATTTTGAATTTCCAATATCTTGTGAAAAAGGTGGATTCTCCTCTGGTAGTATTCCTACAAAACTTTGTAAAAATTTCATTGGAAAATTCCAATGACTACAACTATTGTAAGATTCTGAACTCAAACAGGATTCTTTTATTAAATTTAACGTTGTATCTGGTTCTGTTATCGTGTAGCCATACATTTGGGAAGTATATTTTGCGGCACGGGGGGTGATATTATCGCAATTCAATGACAAAAAAAGTTGAATTGCGTTCATTTCTTCAAGTATTTCTCGGATGACTATGACATCAGCTGAATCATTCGATTTCGGTGGATTCTCTTTTGTCGATAATATTATTTTAATTTTTATCTGTAATAATACTAATGTTGTCAAAAAAGAACTGTCATTATGATGTAGGGACTTCGATGTTTTTTCCATAAGGTCATTTAACAGTTGTATGAATTTTGTTATGTTCGTTGATATACTAACCAATAAATTAAGGTTTTCAGTAAATTTATTTTTATAATTAGTATTTAAAAACTTGTGCGAGTAAAATAATGGAAATTTTAAAACGAAATCGCATAAATAAAATATAGTCCATTCAGCAGCACTACAGCTTGATACTAAAACTGATGCATTTACTTTATCCATTGATATTTCATGTTTTCGATCTTCTATTTCAGGATTGGATAATATTTTGTAACGTATATCAAAAATGCTAATTTCTTTATTACTATGAACTTTAACTTTATTTAATATTGGGTTATCACAATATATTATTGTAACCAACCACAGAAAAAAAAATAAAAATCCTTCTTGGCACAACATTTTGACTAATTTGTAGCTTATAAATTAAAACTGAATTTTTTTACTTAAGGTTCTTATAGGCGCTTACAGAATAATACATTTTGTAGATATGCCAGAGTCCTCAGACTCGTAAACATGCATATTGCGTATGTTATTTGTATATAAGCGTTATATTTATTTGAAGAGCTGGTTAAATGAAAAATATCAAAAGCAATATTTGACGATGTCGATACAATAGTATAGGTATCATTTTTGTGGTTTTATTTTCTGTTTTATTTGTACCCACTAATTAATAATTTAAAAAAAAATATAAGCACAATAAATTTCCAAATAACTACATGCAAAATTGTTTTACCATTTTCATAGTACCTATCATAAACTATAAAGATACTTCTATTTAATCTTTTAGTGGGTTTCATCCTTAAAAACCTTAAGAGCCCTATTATTGAGTCAAATTAGCCACCATCTTTCCCTGTTCTTTGCATTTTCTCTCCATTGTATACTCGGTTTCCCTGCTTTAACATCATTTTTGACACTATCTTCCCACCGTAAACGCGGCCGACCAAACAGGTTTTTCCCAAACGGATCTTCCTTAATAACCTTCGTTGTATTTTATAAATTAATTTAATTTTGTTTGTCTGCACTCTGCATATATGAAAAGTTATCAAAAAAATGCTTGAATTTGGGTGTAATTTCGTGTAGCAAATTAAGTAATAAATATGGACCTAATTGTTACATTTGAGATGACAAAATTAAAAATTCTAAATAGTTTCCAACTTTCCAAGTGTCGGAAAAAATAAACAAAAAAAGGTGGGCAAGTGGGTGTCGCTCTGCTGTACAGTAGGTTACAAGTGGGTCACTGTAATGAATGGCATTACATTTGAATTCAATGATATAATATCACTGCGTAAGAAAAACGAACCTGAGCGAAAACGGTCAGTCAGCCTATGATATTACTAAGTACATATTTGATGATATTATAGTGATTAAAGTAATTTACATATAACCTATTTATGTGGTACCTTGTTTCAAATTTTCAATCCTTAGAAATAAAAGATTAACATTTTATAAATTTTATACTACAAATAAAGTTTTATTGACATTTTAGAAAAAGAAACTAATAAAATTGGAAACTGAAAATGTCCCTAAACAGTTCAAAACAAATCAAAATAATTTGAAAAATGTTATCGTATATAGAAAATGTGAATATAAACAACCAGTGAAAATTTCTTGTAAATACGTTCATTTGTTTTATAGTTACACCAAAAACCAAAATTGATGTTGTTAAAAGCCGATTTTGCATAAAAATTCCTGTTTTCCCTTAATTTTTATGTTGTTTTTCCCGGCACTTTTGAAATCTATTGGAAATTTTAAATTTTGACCTTCCCCGAATGCACCAGCAACTAGATTCACTTTCCCATCGAACAGGATACTGTTGAAGAAAATCGAAGCAGTTTTACTGCCCCAAACGGTGGTGACAGATTCAAAAATAAAATTATTATTATTATTTAAACTTAAAATTTTAATTGAAAAAATACAACAGTCTCAGTGGTTTTCAATTATTTTTGATAGAACTACAAATGCAGCGCACAGATATATGAGTATGTCTCTAAGATATTATTTACATAAGAAGACAAACCGAGAAGATTTCATTTCATTTGTTGATTGTTATGAGTCAATTTGATCTGAGGACATTGAAGTAAGAACGTATACGTGGAAAAGTTCTAGGATACATCGTTATTGATTTTTGTGAAAAATTCGCCTTTATTTTAGTGTTCTAGGAAAAAATCAAAAATCCATTTCCTACAGAATGTAGAAAAGAGAATAAGGAATTCAAATATTTTTAAAAATTGGACTTCTGGAAGTAATTTTTTTTCTTCCGCTTATTAGTATAAAAGCACGAAAAAAATGCCCGCTTTCAACATCTTTAAACTTTTAACTTTTTCTTTGATTTTATCGTTATATTAATTAAACAATATCATAGTCATGATGGTGTAGATGGTGTACCTATAGTAGTATAGTGTTGTACACGTCTTGTACACTGTATTCAGTTTATGTATTTATGTATATTGTAAAAGACAATAATATGAGTAGGAAGACTGACTGATGAGTAAGCATACAGTTTTTTTGTAAGTAAAATTTATATGTAAAATATTTAAATATATCAAATCGAAGCGTATAGTGAGAAAATTTTTTTTGATTATTTACTTGTAAAAAATGGCGTATATACTGTATTAGGGTCGTCATATTTATGTTTGCTCCCCAATACATCATCCCTTACTAATTACGGCCCTGTTCATTATAACACTATTTTCATTATGGTGATTATTGATATTAGTATTGTAAGAATCAAGCCATTATATATTTATTTCTCTATTTTCCTTTCTTAATAATAATATAGTAGACTGTGTAATAGCAGGTATAATAGTTAAATTCTAAAAAATATTTTAAATGTTGCGTTAAATTGTTTGTATGGTGGTTTAAAAGTCTGACAGTGTATATTAACTCTAGGTATGGACAGTATGGTTTATTTAATCACATATGCTATATATTATCACAGCTCTACAAACATAAGTAGGTAGGTATGTAATTATGTTCTAAGCTACGAGTTAATATCACCGTTAGCATAAACATAAGTAAAATACCAAAAAACACAGAATATCTGTTTAGAATTCAATATTGCAGTAAATAATATAATATACTATAATTTTGAAGTACTTATCTAATTTTATATTTAAAATGGTGAACGTAAAACTATTTTTTTTTTTCGTTTTGTGTTTGACGGGTAAGCATTTTGAAGTTTTTTCAAAACGACTTGAAACAATGCTAAGTTCTGTAAAAGTTAGTAGCATAAGTGATAATGATTTATTTTACAAAAAAGTTAATATTTCTGAAAAAGAACAATCAACAATATATATGTACTATTCTACAGGTCCGGCTCATAAAAATTCATTAGACCTAGAAGTAAATGTATTTTACATTTATGTAAACTGTAAGTTTTCGAATTGGACCATATATGAGTTGTATAATTTCGTCAATAAATTTCCTTCATTTTATATTAACACATT
>NC_042495.1:114558344-114562370 GCF_005508785.2 Acyrthosiphon pisum
AAATGAAATTGAACACATTTATAATCAAAAAACCGAGGTTTTCATATTACAGCGACAAATCTATTTTAGATGAATTGCTATTATTAAAATTAAAATTAAATTTTATAATTACTAACAAAGATCTATCGGATTCTACTATTATTGGTATAGTTCTTGGAAATATGAATGCAATTCAACGTTTTTTGACCATGAATTGTAACGATTCGCCATCCAATTACGAAGACCCGAATTTTTATGGTTTTTCAATAGTAAAAAATAATTCAGAGTCGGACATTTCTAATTTTTTACAACTTATTGAAAAAAATGATGAGAAATTTAATCCAACAAATCAGAGAATATGTACAATAAATGAAATATTATTAGAATCAATAGCAAACATAATCTTTGATGATACGATTGTCCAGACAGAAGTGTCTACTACGGAAACCAAAAGTATCATATTTGATGATTATTCAATACAAGTTCAAAACTCGTACGACATTGAAAGAATATCCTGGTATCAGAGGACTGTTTTTGAAGGAATCATACAATTAATATATACAATATTAATCAAATTACTAAACGCTGAATCCAAAATTAATAAAGATTTAATTGAATCATATGTTGTCGTTATTAAAAATCAATTAAAAGAAGTTGAGTATGTTCCAAAAGATTTTATTGTTTGTATAAATGAATTGTCAAACTTATTCCAAGAAACAGCTGATAAGGAAAATATTATTGAAAGAATTAACAATTATATTAAATCACTTGACAGTAAAATACAATTAGATTACTCTTCGGCTAAAATTGATGATGTTCAAAACAAATTGATTGAAATTTTAAAAGTGATTTCATCTAACATAAGTAAATTTCAATGTTTCAATCAGTATTTCAAACGGTTACATGATGAATACAAGAATGGATATTACAATCCATTTTTTGAAAATACAAAGATAATTGAAACGGAGGAAAAAAATAAATCCTACAAGGAATCATTTTGCGATTTTACCATAAATATATATAAAATATGTTTTGAAATTACCATACTTAATAATAAAGGTGCCGGTTCAGAGGAGAAAAGTTCTCTTAAATTTTACAATGAAGTATTGAAAGACTTTCAGGAAATCAAAGAATTTTTATTTAGATTAATTCGGAAAATAGGGAAAACAAATTTGGAGCTTCTCAAAACTGCAAGTAATATAGTCATTATTTTGGAAAACCGGAATAACTATAATCGCGATATTTCTAGTGATATAAATCGACTAGCGCATATTATTATGAATGAATTAGATAGGTATGGAATTAAATACTGTAAATCAAAAAAATATAATTTTTTGCACATTAACAATATATATTATAGTGAATTCGGAAATAAAACCAACATCACTAGAGAAATAAAACAGTTTTTGAATGATCAACCGGAAACTAAGTATAATTATGATCATTATAATTTATCATTCTTGTATAAAAATTATGTGAATGACTCTATTGTTTTAAATTCTTATAAGGATCGGATAATGGTGTACTGGAAAGGAGAAAGGATAAGTATTGAACAATTTAGAAATATCGAGCAATCGTTCATATTAAACCCTGACTTTTTATATGCATTTTTTGATATTTACTTCAAATATTATGTTGCTATGTATTTTTACGAAATAAGAAATTTGTGGGATCATATAAAAAATAATAGCTACGATTGTAAAGACAATATATCAACAGTTTTTGAGGAAAAAGAATTTCCAGAAGGTCTGAGATCATTTATAATTAAAATAAAAAACTTGGAAAAATTATTAATTAAAATTAAAGAAGATGAACATAAAGTTAAGTTGGTTTCTAAAGTTGACAATTTGTTTCAAAATATTGAATTACAATTTGATGAGTTTGGTTTTGATTTTGTTTATAATTTAAAAAAAAATGATGCTTATACAAACGATAACTTAACGAAAATATTTTCGGAAATATCAACTAAAGTAAAAGATTTTAATAATAAAATCAAAGCTATTATACTAATTAACACAAAGCCACAGAAGATTATAGAAGACAGTACGTGATCGCTTTCAATCCCTTTAATATCGATGTGTTTTTAAGTATCTTGAAATTACTGCAAATAAAAAATTGTATACATACATAAATTTATCTATTTATATTATATTTTATTAAAAATACTTTGGGTGTAAGTATATGATATGTGTGTATGACTATAGTAATAGTATAAATGTATAATATAGTTATACCTAATAACTAATTACATAATTTTGTTTTAGGAATTTAACTTTTAGGTCAGTGGCACAACTAAGGCTGAAATGTTGGGGGTCTGTAGCCCCCACCTGACATTACATGAAAAGTAACCCGTTGGGGTAATACCCCACGCCACCATATTATAATATGTTCACTTAAAAATATAAAAAAATTATAACAAAATAAGTATTTATTTACTCAAGTATTTAATTATACCTTATTTTTTTATATTTATATTATAATTTTCAAACATCAACAATAATATTTTTTGCTTAATACCTTAATATCATATACTATATTATATTATTATAATATATAATAAAATATTACGTTTCAATCAATTGTTCTTATTGTTCATATTTTATAACAGATTGAATAAAAAATCACATAAATCAAAAAAACAAAAAAAAAAATACAAAATAATTTATATCATACTGACATAAATTGTTTACTTAAAACGAATACAAGCATACAGCTTATGATATTTACCATTTTTATCATAGGCAATATAAAAAATAAAAGTTAAAATAAAAATTTAAAAAATTAATAATTACCTACATTTTTTTTCCAAAAAAAAAAAAATAAGAAATACAGTTTAATTTTTAAAGATTTGTTAATAGGTATTTCAGAAAAGAATTGAATAATTTATTTTGAGGGGACTATTACAAGTTTTGGGGGCTAAGCCCCTCATTGGCTCCCCCTAGTTGCGCTTATGTACCTATTAGGTACCTAATACCTATGTATAATAGTTTTAGTTGATAGTAAATATTGTTAAATTACACAAACTAAGGGGACGTGACAGTGTCATTTGTTGTCTCCATCTTGCAAGTGCGTAGAATAACAAATTTTACGCTCAGCAGATCACGTTTATCTTCATTAGTTTAAAAATTAGAGTGAATAGACCTATTATATAATTTAAAGGTAAGATTATTATCTAATGAAATTGTAAATTGTTTGTACATCTTAAAATACTCATAGCTCGCTTTAAAACTAAAATATAATAAAAAGCCTATGGCATTGTTTAAATAACAATTTTATTTTACCTTTAAATTTTATAAGATATCGATTCACTCTAATTTTTAAACTAACGGAGCTAAACGTGATCTGCTGAGCACATAATTTGCTATGTTACGCACTTGTAAGACGGATACAACAAATGTCGGTGTAACGTCCTCTTAATACCAAGTTATTTTTTACGATGCCTCAAGTCTCAACATATAAAAAACCAAACATGGATCAAGTATATATATGCTATTTCCCATTGGATAACATAATGGAAACATTATGGCATAATATGCAGACATTTCAGTATAAAATGAACACTATAATGCGAACCAAAGAATGCAAAGAAGCGACCATATATCACTATATCACAACCATCGAGTTTTTTTTTTACTAAACGTTATTATTAACTGTAAACTTATTTTTATAATTTTATTTTGTAAAAACTACAATAGTTAAAACTTAAAAAAAATAACATAGAAATAAGTATATTATGTGCATAATAATTCCTTAAGTGGTGTAATAAATAATTTGTGTCGTTACAATTATACTTGAATTAAAATTATTCTATTGTTTCTTCAACGATACCGACTAAATATATGGTAAAACATTATAAACATATATATATTAAAAACATAATCATATAATGGCTTTATGATAAACTTTAATTTCAATAACTTTTGTAGTAAAAAACTTTATGATGGATCTTGTATTATATTTCAAGCTTTACTGCCTTAGGTATTGAAATTAAAAAGTTGAGCAAGTCGCAACTAGCAAGTGAATACCCCCTGCTGTACAGTATGTCCC
>NC_042495.1:114562563-114584404 GCF_005508785.2 Acyrthosiphon pisum
ATAGCCATTTTGTTGATCATATTTTTTAAAACAGTTCAAAAAAAAAAAAAAAAATATTAAAGGTTAATGAAAATCGGGCAATTAGGGCTAATTATTATTGTGAATTTCTTAGAATAATAGTTATGTTACCTATGCATACGGCATTAGCAAAATACGGTTGCATGTTCATTATTACAATCACGCTGATTTTTCGGCTAAAATTAAAAATAATAATTAGCCCTAACTTGGGCGATTTTCATTAAATTTTAATATTTTTTTTTTGAAGTGTATTAAAAAATATGATCAACAAAATGGCTATCTTGGAAATTTAATAAATTTATTTTCATAAAAAAAATTGTTGATAATTTTTGAATTTTTGAAAAAAAAATCGAATATTATGTTATTCAATCAGAATTCCCATACTTATTACTGTAAAAAAATTGCATTTCAATATATTGATTTTCTGCGGAGATACTAAGGGTGATACGGGACTTCTGGGACATACTGTACAGTACTGTCTTGAAGGGTCACTGAAATGGATATTGTGTTAAATTTTAATTAAATTAAATAAAATCAGAATGATTCTGATTTCTGAGCGAAGACGTTAGCCTATATTACTAAATATATTTTATGATATTATTGCTGTTAAAGTAATTTATTATACTCAGATTATACAATAGTAATATAGTGGTAGGTTAAATTAATTTTTGCCAAAAAAATTGCAGCTATAAAAATGTTATTGTATTTATGTATAGCCAATATAGGTAGGAACTTTAAAAATTTCAAGTACCTACGAAATACGAATAGGTACCTAATATTTTTATTAAAATTTTATTGACAATTATAGGAAATAAAACTATAATGAACAGCTCAAATAAAGAGTCAAAATTGTATGGTGTATAGAAAATCAAAATATAAACATTCATTGAAATTTTCATGTATCTACAGTTATTCGTTTTTGAATTACAAGTTACAACGTTGTAATTAAATAATTAAGTAATTACAAAATAACAAAATCGCTACATGAGAAATTAAATGAATATAAAATCTTGTAAAAATGTGAACTTTAAAGGCTCATAAAAATTAAATTTGATTTGCTAGTATACATTTTTTTCCGATAAAGTTAGACAAACTTATGAGGAATCTTGAATAACATTTTCAAATATTATATTTAAAAAGAAAATTTTTCTAAAAATTCTTAACTTAAAATAATTTGCTAGTATTCGAGATTTTTTCGTATTTTGTCAAGATTTGAACTTTAAATGAATATAAAAAAAAACTTAGACTTAGGATTTTTAATATTTTTCAAATATCATTGTAACAATATAGTAGGAGCCTTGTATTCAATTTTCAAGCATTTTTACCCAGCAAATAGGTAAAGTTTAATTGACATTTTAGAAAAATAAACTAATAAAATTGGAAACTGAAAATGCCCCTTAACAGTTCAAAACAAATCAAAATAATTTGAAAAATGTTATCGTATATAGAAAATATGAATATAAACAACCAGTGAAAATTTCATGTAAATACGTTCATTTGTTTTACAGTTACACCAAAAACCAAAATCGATTTTGTTGAAAACCGATTTTGCATAAAAATTCCCGTTTTCTCTTAATTTTTATGTTGTTTTTCCCAGCGCTTTTGAAAACTATTGGAAATTTTAAATTTTGACCTTCCCCGAATTCACCACCAACTAGATTTACTTTCCCATCGAACAAGATACTGTTGAAGAAAATCGAAGCAGTTTTACTGCCCCAAACGGTGGTGACAGATTCAAAAATAAAATTATTATTATTATTTAAACTTAAAATTTTAATTGAAAAAATACAACAGTCTCAGTGGTTTTCAATTATTTTTAATGAAACTACAGATGCAGCATTTTATACATTTTTAACTACAAAAAAGTTTGTACATTTTCGAAATTTCGATGAATTTTGTCAAAATTTGAAATTTAAATGTTTATAAAAAAAAATCTTGTCTATGTATAGGTATCTATAATATTTTTAAACTGCTATTATAACAATTTAAGAGGCGGCCCTTATTAACTTATACCTAATATGTTATATAACTTATAACTATTACAGTTTATGCGACGTGAAATCGTTAGAGGGAAAAATTAATTTGATATTTTGAATAAATAGCTGGTATGCCCATATTTAGTTTTTAAGATAACATGCATATTGCATAAGCATAGGTACTAAAACTAAATACGTCTGTAGCACCTCCTATAGGAATAGCCAATAGAAGACATAAATACTAAGAAGTAGATACTCTATAATATAGACTCTATATACACATACACATCACAATATTAACTAATTAGAGTAGGTATTGTTAGACACACATAATATTTAAAAAGTAGCTCTAATGAATAATAATGTAACATACTCAAAATTAAACTAAGGAGGGTACAAATCGGGTGCAAAAAAAAATGAAACTGTTTACAGGAGGTAGACTGGTGCCAGTCCCTGCCAGCTAGTACCTACAACTCACCTATTCTTATCATAAACTATAATGTAACATACATTACTTTAAGAACCTATTTAGTATGTAGTGATAATAAGTGATATACTGATATCCTATGATATACCATATACGAGTATATATAAGTACCTTACTCGTATGTGTAGTATCTACTTATAAATTATAGTACTATAAGTAGGTATCCATACGGTATATTGTATATTATACCAACACGTCATTACACAATGTATTAGTTTTATCTATTGTTATGAATTTCATAATAATATGGCGTATTACTTTTATATAATTGGTCTTATTTTTCAATTGCTGCCGTAGCGTGTATAGTGTGTGCTATACAAATATAATAAAAAATTATATCATAGACTTAGAGATTTGATAGGACTTAAGTCTTAAATAATCGTTTGATTGACGTAAATAAATTAGAAATACGTAATATTTATTAGGTATGTCGTATGTAGGTAAGCATATATATATATAATATTATAATATAATATTCTGACGACTGCGAATTCTGATTGCTCAGTACGGTTGTCGGATGATATCTCATGTAGATATATACCTAATACCATTGATTATAAATACTAGAATATTATACCTCCTCCGTTGCAAGCACCTTTTACAATTTACATGACTTAGCCACTTAGGGCCTTAGAGTGGACAGCTGTGAATTCGTGGGCATGCGGGGATTTACGGTGTATAGTGTATAGGCACAGTTTATATGAAATAATATAATTTTCAAATAATCTGTGACGTAGGCATCCTAGGTCACAGTGGAGCAAATAGGGGGGGGGGGGCTTGTCGGGCTTAGCCCCCTAAAAATATAATATTATACCATTCTTAAAAGTATGTACCTATAAATTATAATTTAAAAAAAAATGTGTTGGGGCTTGAGCCCCCCTTAAATATTTTTCCTATTTGCGCCACTGCAGGACCATCATAGGCAAATAGGGAGTGGCTTTTTAACTACTTTTTAACCTTCCTCTCCAGTCTGGCTTCCCAGCAGTAATAACATGTCAAATGTCGCATGCCACATGTCTCATGTGTAAACTTAAAAAATATCTTACAGTTATTTATCCTATTGGACAATAATAATAACCACGAATTAAAATATAATTTTAAATATTTTAATTTGTGATAATAACTAATGGCAATAAAAATATTGTCAGATTGTTTTGGGTTCTTGAAATAAAATATTGAATATTTTTCTGGCTAATTTTCGCCATCGCTGGGTCATTTTAATAATAAAAATGTGGAGGAGGGTGTGCAAATGTTATACGAGCGATAATATCGATATTCCGGTAGGCGGTAGGTACAAAATACATAAGTAGACAGTAGTAGGTGTATAATAATACAAAACAATAAGGAAGGGGAAGTTTTGTAAAGGTGTAGGTGAGGTCGTGAGAAATGAGGTTAAGATGAATTTCGCACTCATTAAAACCTGAACTAATTTTTCAAGGGAGTCAACCACTCACCGTAAAATGTTACTTTGATTTGTATGGTCTGAAAATGTTCGCTACCACACTGGTGTATAGCGTATCTTTTTATAGGGTGATTAAATTACTATAGTAGGTTGATTCCTACTATTCTGTGGTTGATTTACGAACGCCCTTGTCCCTTTACTCTTTAGGCACATGATGACACAAGTCATAGGTCACACTGTCACAGCTGTTCCGTCCTCCCTGACACCTGCAGAGGTCACTCACACTGATAACATTTATCATCATTCGCTCTGTCCGCAGTCCGCACAATAATCTGCACTGTGACTGTTTGATAATAATATAATAATATATTTTTTTTTACTTAAACAGACGCCGACCGCTGAGTGGCCGAGCTGACACTACTGTCGGCGAATGATACTTAATACTTGTGTTTATCATCCAAGTTATTAAATAATATATTTTAATTATTATTATGCTGTTTATTATAGAGAGTTGATCGTGTAAAAGTGTAGTTCCATTATTCCTCAGTCCTCACTCATCTGCTGAGCGTGAGCATAATATAACTTATTTTAGTTTATGTTAATCTGTTTCATTACTAACGTTACTATTATTTTTCATAAATCGTAATATTAAAGTATACCGCCGCCAGCCCCATTATGAGTATTTTCAGCGACGTCGAGGAAGCACAGCCCATCGAAGTTTTCCATCTAGTGAAAGTCTTTAATGAAGACGACGATCCATCGAAAGTAAATTTGACCATTGGGGGTATGTACATTTTGTAATTTTCATATCTTTCTGCTCCAGCTACAAATTTGTATCAGTCATTTTTTTTATTTCCATCGATTTTTAGCGTATAGGACAGATGAAGGCAAACCATATTATATTCCTGTTGTGAAAAAAGCTGAGAGTGTGGTACTTGATGGTACATTGAATCATGAGTATTTACCCATATTGGGCTTGGAATCTTTTACTAAAGCTGCATCGCAACTACTATTGGGCGATATCACTCAACGACAAGAAGAAGGAACCGTAATAATATATTTTTTTCTTACTTTTCTTTTGAAAACATCTACATTATAATAGTTGTATATTTACTATCGAAAGCTAGAGCAAAAAATTAACTCATATTAACTAATATTATATTATATTGAAAGACATTATGTCCCCAATAAAACTAAACAAAACAAAAACTTTATTCTAAATATTTCCAATCATTTTAAACATATCTGGATTATTTTATTTCAATTAATAAATTAACTGTTATACTACTCATAACAGATTTACAATAACTATAATTATGTAACTGGTTTCATATTTTAATTAATAACTTATAACTTAAGAGATATGGCTTGAATGTTAAACATATTTTTGTTTCTAAGTTTTGAGACATTTTCTCCCCAGATCAGATCCATTTTGATTTATCATATTATACTGAAACCTATGTATGAAATTTGAATTCAATGATGAATGTTACTATTAGTAACACAAATTAAATACAATGCATTTTTTAATATTGTACAATACAAAATAATATAATACTTTGCATTTTTAAAAAAATTTAAAGAATTGGGTCTGAACTCTAAACCCAAACCCCCTGGCTACGTATTTGTTCATATATAATAATTTTAAATTACATTAAAATAACTAACATTGTTATTATTTATTTAAATACAACCGTATGTAAAATATACACGCATAATATTATGCATTGGGTGAAAATATGTCTTACGACATGTTCAGGGAAAAAATGTCTATCTACCATGGTTTGTAGTACATTCATTTTATAATAAATTAATGCAAATGTTATTGGTGGTAGTTTAAAGGTATTATAGAAGTTAGGTTAGGTTACTAACCTAACTAGAATAGGAACTAGTACTAGAATACTCCTAGTATAGGAGTTTTTCATCTCATAGCTTTTATAGGTATGATTAAAGATGGGAATTTTACCGTAAGTTTTTTTTTTTTTTTTGTAAATTTATTGGTAAATTTTTTAATGCTGTATGATATTATTATTTAGTAAATTTTATAATTAAGCTAACCATTTAACCAATGTACAACACTCGTCCACTCCTTATTACCAGTATTATATTTATATATATTATAAGTATGCATTGGCGCACAAACAGGAGTGCCAAGGGGTCCTTAGCACCCCCAACTTATATTGAACTAAAAATCTTGTTTAAAGTAAATCAGAGATGATGGTATTGAAAAATTGTCTTAGTAATAATTATTTGCTGGAAGATCTTATGTGCATGATATAAATATAACTAGTTATATTTATATCATGCATTGTGGAGATATGGAAGTCAATATAGTGTTGCTGTGCATATGAAAACAATTTATTGAAATGAGTGGTTACTCGAATTTTAAAACAGTAAAATTTATCAGGTAAATTTACTGAGCTCTTATCTCTAGGTATGATTGACTGTTGGAGTAATATAAGTTACCACTAAAATATGTATTTAGTCTCAAGAAGTCCATATTAAGTTCTTAATTTGGAGAATGTATTATTTAGACTAAAACAGTTTTGTTTCTTCTGAATGTTTTCATATACTAATTGTTATTTTGTTTTAGTCTAAACTGTTCCTAAATTAGTATACTTAATGGATTGGATATAATGAGGCATGAACTATGATAATTTTGTCATACAACATCATCGGTTTTAACTTTCTTAATATACATAATATATTAACAATAATTAATGTAAATTGATGTATAAGCATATTTTAAGCATTTGTTAACAAAATACAATACCAGTTACTTTTTACCATAACCGGTTTACTAATTAATAGTAATTATTATAACCTTTAAAAAAAATCTTAATTTTGTTATAGAATTATTTTTATAGTTGTCATAATATCCATAAATTTCAAGCTTTGGTAATGAAATACTAGAAAAATTATGTTTATTTTAATTGCAAATTTGTTTTGTCAATAAATAATAAAATACGACTGATGAGTCTATAGTAGCATGATAATCCTTGCTTCCCTATAATAGTGAATTTTTATTTATATTCTTAAGTACTTTTAATTGAGTAATATGTAATAAAAATCTTGTAACTAATATTTTTTATATTATTATTTTAGATATTTGGTGTTCAATCAATCAGTGGTTCTGGAGCTCTTAGAGTGGGAGCAGAATTTTTAGTCAAACATTTGAAATGTACCACATTCTATTATTCAATACCAACTTGGGGTAATTATATGCAAATACTATTTTTTTATTTATTAATATTTATACGGACAATGTCCAATTAACAATATAGAATAACAATAATAATAATAGTATAATAATATTTGACAACCAACACATTTTTAAATAATACAATATAAGAAGTACAAATTAATACAAGGAATAAAATAATAATTTAAATTAATGATAACATAGGTATAAAACATAAAGAGTGGGAGACAGAATAATATTAAGTGATACAAAATAATATTAAAGAAAAATTAAATAACAATCATAGTGTTTTTCAATTAAATAATTATTTAAACAGTGTATTAAAAATTTATTTATTTCTGCAAGACATCAAAATATTTAATGGATCATTTAACATGTACTTCTGAGAGTAATGTGGTATATAAAATAAATCATTATTGCGTAAGTTAGGTATAAGTATTGGTTTTAAAATTTATTTGGTTAATAAAAATGCATCATCGATCTCGTTGTCGTTGTTTATTAATTTAAAAAGAAAGTTGCTATAAGTATTAATTCTACGCGTTTTTAGTGATTCTAAGTGTAAAATAATTAAAATATGTTCGTATCCTGAGTGGAGGGTTCTGTTTGAGTTTAGTTTTGTTGAATCTTATATGAAATACAAAAGATAAGTTGCACGTACAATTCATTAATTTAGTTTTTTAATTATTAAATACTTAGTAAGAATATTATTATAACTTGGCATAAAACAGTAGAATAATACATTTTTAGTTATCTATTTTTGATTTTTGTATTGGGTGATTTTTTTACATATTTGTTGTGATTAAAAATAATATAATGGATTGTGATGTATTATTTTTATATAGAGTTAAAAAACTTCAGTTAAGGTGTGGTTTAGATTTGTATCTTATCTATACTCAGTAATCAGTTCAGTATGAAAAATAACAACTTATGCGGCTGGTGGGTGTGGTTGTTCTGTTTTAAATATATACTAGTGGGGATATCATTGTATTTAATAAATACTAATTGCTCCGAGATTCTCTATAAACAAAATTTAGTAGTTATAAATCATAATATAAGATTAAACTCGAATTGAACACAGTTTAGTTACTATTAAGCCATAAAAAAAAATAATGCAAATGTATCAACTATCAAACTTTAATCGTCCAGAATATTGTTTAGTGAATAATACTTTTGTATTGTCTAAATTTTAAATAATACTTCTTAGTGTAGATCACTAGTCACAATTATATTAAAATAACTTTAAAGTTTTTATCAAATTTGAGTTGTTAAACTGTAGCGTACAGAGGTGGCTCCCTATTTATTTGCTTACAATTGTTGATTCGCAACAATAAATTGTACTGGCGTTACTTTAAATTTACAAAATATTCAATAATCTATTCTTCCTCAAATCATTCACTATAGACTATTAAATCAAAGGTTCTCAACTGGTGTGTGCGATCTGGCCCCAAACTGGGCTTAGATATAATATTAAATTATTGAAAATATAAAGCATCAATACATAGTATACTGTGGTACAAGATATAGATATTTATAAAACACCCAAAGGCGCTACGACCAAAATACCAAATGTATGTTAAGAGCGATCCACGCTGTATTAAATAATCATACAGTATATTATATCCATTAAATATTAATGATAACAGTGCCTTGCCCTCTCATACATCAGCTTTAGGGATGGGCAGGAGTAACTAATTACTACCGAGTAAGCCGTGTGACTAGTTAACTCATAATTATAATTAGTAGACTAATTTTTATTATCCGACTTATTTTCGATGACTAATTTTTTTATTCGCCTTATTTTTTTTCATACTTTATTAAATATTTAAAAAAACATTTTCACTTCAAAATTAATAATTATATACATAATAATTAATAATGGTAATATTAAAAAAATCATAAGTTATGAATTGCTCAACACACAAAATTACTTATTAGAATTAACTAGCCAACTAACTTCGTGTACATATTCTTATTAGTTGGTTTAAACAATTAGTCGACTAATTTTGTGTATTATTTATAGTTGGTTCAAATAATTAGTAGAATAAATGTTTAGTCGGCTTATTAATTGACTAATTTCAACAATTCATATATAGTTGGTACTAAAAATATTAGTTGAATAATAGTCAGTACCTAGTTCACAATGAAAACCAACTAATAGTCGGTAGTAGAAAATAGTCGCTTCTGCCCATCTCTAAATTCAGCTTACTAAAATATTTTTTTGTTATTGTTGGTATTGGTGATATATTCCTATCTAACTATTCTTGTTGTATTATGTAGTTAAAATGTACTCAATATTACCTATGTTTAGCAAATAAATTAAAGACAAAAATTATCATTTCCCAACTAATCAATATCTTAAGTAGTTAATCCTATAATAGTTATTTCTTTATAAATTTATATCCTGGATCAATATCTAACGGTTATAATCTAGTCTTAAAAAAATAATAATAGATTGTGTAATTTAACACACATTTTCAAGTGATAATTAAAAGCTTGGGCCTTTTACTTAAAGTAATAATTGGTATCTATTGTATGATTGTAATTAAATACTACAAGAATTTATTATTATTTTACTAGAATATCATTATTAAGTTAATTTGTTTTATATAGCTGGTGCGATTTAATTGTTGAATTTGTGGTATAAAACTATTAAATGAAAACCTACATAATATGTAGAATTATATTGATTTGTTTGTATAAGTTATAACTGTAACATACAAATATTCTATTTAGGTTGTATTTTAAACCTTATAATAATATTTTTAAATTTTAATTTTAAAGACGTAATTATTTTCTAGTATACATTATAAAAATAACACATTAACTCTCCTCTAATACAAGTGTTTACCCTCATAACAATGATCGATTGATCTAAATATGTAGGTATACAAAACTAATTTGTTTTAATAAACAGATATATAGTTGAACTCTAAAAAAGTAAACAATAAGTATAATAATAATTAATTTATAATATGGAATATTGTTCTTTAAAAATTATACCTGAACATTTTATCAGAATAGTGAATATAAAGGTCATATTTTTAAGACTATTATAATATATGTATATAGAAACTTCTGTTATATATTAAAACACTTGAAATAGTTTAATGTATACTTATTTGTTTAGAAAATCATCATTTGATTTTCATGACTAGTGGATTTCAAAATGCCAAAACATATCGCTATTGGAATGAAGAAACAAGATCTCTCGATTTTGATGGATTTTGTGAAGATTTATCAAATGCACCGGAAAATGCGGTTATTATATTACATGGATGTGCTCATAATCCAACTGGCTTAGATCCAACTGAAGATCAATGGAAAAAAATTGCAGAAATTATAAAAGTTAGTATTGATATTATTTTTACATAGAAAATCTGATAATTATTTTATTAGCATAAAAAACATCCATATTTAAAGTTCCAATGTAATTTGTCAATATATATTTTAGGAACATAAATTAATACCGTTCTTTGATAATGCCTACCAAGGATTTGCATCTGGAGATTTAGAGAAAGATGCGTGGTCTGTGCGGTACTTCCTTAGTCAAGGGTTTGAGTTCTTATGTTCACAATCATTTGCTAAAAACTATGGACTTTATAGTGAGTTAATAAATAAATAAATACCTACATTATTTTTAACTTTTGAAGGTAAAATGTAGGCTGTATTTTATTTGATTAATGTATTTTGAAGATGAACGAGCAGGAAACCTAACTTTTGTACTGAATTCTGTGGAAAATGTCAAGGCTGTAAAATCTCAGGTGACAATGATTGTTAGAGGGATGTATTCAAATCCACCAAACCATGGTGCACGTACTGTCAGTACAATATTAAATAATGATGTATTAAAAAATGAATGGTGAGTTTTAAATAATATATTATTTTAGTTTGTTCTAAACAGCTATAAATGCATGCATGTATTTATATGTATTTGATATTTAGGATGAATACCTTGAAGCTAATGACAGATAGGATTAAAGCTATGAGAAAATCTTTACGAGAAAATTTGGAAAACCTTGGTACAATTGGAACATGGAATCATATAACTGATCAAACTGGGATGTTTTCCTATACAGGATTATCAGGTAAAATTTTAAGAAGATACTTACTTCTATTATTAAAATAGTTTTATACTGTAATTTATTTAAATATTACAGCAAGTCATGTAGAATATTTACGAAGCAAATATCATATTTACATGTTGCGGTCGGGGCGTATTAACATTTGTGGACTGAATACCAATAATATAAATTATGTAGCTGAAGCAATTACTGATACTTTATTGAACGTTGCCAAGTAAAATTATAATATTATATTGAGAACCATAACAAACAAATTGTTTTTATTGTTTATTTCTATAAGTTAGAAATATTTTTAATTTAATTTATAAATAGATATTTACATAATTATACTAATAATTGTATATTGTTTTATTAATAATAATAATTATCATTATTATTGTAGCTATCGATTTTGTTAAACCGTTATTAATAATACTCTACCATTAAATAATTTACTTATTTGATTTATTATAAATTGTTATTTAATAAGTAAATTATTTAGGGGTATAAATTGTACAATATATTTTCTAGTGTAAAACATGGTTCACAAAAATAAGAATTTTTAAACTTGAAGGACTAAATAAAAAATACTAGAAAAATTCACTTTATAGCACTATACCTAATTGGCATCTCTAATGTAACCTTGTGATAAATAACAATTTGAACAATGTAGAGTATTCACCATTTAATACCTGATATTTATAACAAGACTTTTCAGTTAAATAACTATGTATGTTTTGACGTTAATGACAATAAAATATAAATAGGTTACTTTTTTTATATAAACTTTAAGTGTTAAATATTAGAATTTAGAAAAATGTATAGATTTTTGGCTTAGTTTAAAATTAAAATAGATAGTTCAATATTATATTAAGAATTTTCTGGTCTTAGTCTAACATTTAATTTAGTGCCCAATGCATTTGTATCAATAATGTTGACAAATATGTACCAAAAAATATTATGTATAGATGTTTTTGAGCTAAATATACATAAGAACTAATTAAATGGTAATTTTTATTATCAGATTTTTTTTTGTTTATATAGACCAGGGATGGGCAACTGGCGGCCCGCGTACCTTTTTTATCTGGCCCGCGCTATATTTTCAAATTACTTCATATAATTTTATTATACTATTATTTTCGTGTTTTTTAGTAATTATTTTAAAAATGTCCGCTAAAAAGTGTAAAAAATAAATGTTAGTTAATTTGAAGGACCTTTTTTTTTTTTGCTTTCTCCTATGCACTGTGGCCCGCTAGTTACTTTGAGTTGCCCATCACTGATATAGACAATAGTCTGTAACATTTCACTATTACGGTATCTAACAATTATTGAATTTTCATTTAAACTAAAATCTTAATTAACGGAAATAAAGATTTAAATATTTTCTAAAATTCATAATTTTAAATCCACAAAAAATTGTCAATTTTTTTAGTTCTATCTACTATTATCTTAGTAACGTATTTGTGAAGTAGTGAAAATAATTTGATACACCTGTTTTATTTCTATAGACTGTAGACATAGTCCGGTTTCCTTGAAAGCATCAAATCAAAAATTAATTTTAAATTCTTCATACCAAAATTAAGCCAAATTTAATAAAACAATTAGATATGATGTGCAACTTTCTAAACAGCTCCCTGGCTCTCAATAAATTATAAAATTTACTAGCCTGCAGAAATTAAAAACCAAATAAATAAACTACCTACAAATAATCTCCCTGGATATGATTACCATACTCTATTCAGGCTAAGAGTAAAAAAGTTTACGACGAAAACTCGTCTGGTTTCGCGCTAGTGGGTCACGTGATCTGCAGGTGGACGAATGTTACGATGAACAACGATGGGTGTCGAAACTGTAGCCAATGACAGCGCACCTGCCTGCATGATTTTTTTCACTCTTAGCCTGAATAGAGATTAGTGGTGTAGAACAGAGGTTGCAACCCAAGATATTTATCAAATTTTTCATGGGACCTTTTTGAAAATAATATGCAATTATTATGGTCTACCCGCCACTTTAAATTTTTTAATTAGACAATTACCATAACTTAAAGAAACAGTTTCTTAAAAACTAAAAATTTTAATTTTTTATTTTTATTTTTACTCATATTACCTACTTATTTATTAATATACCATTAATCTTGATAGGTATAACAATTGTTATATCATGATCAGTGGGCGGGTTTAAGGGGTTCAAAACCTCCCCCCTGTTGGCCTTAAAAAAATTGTACGGATTCTATTGAAATACAGCTGGATAAAAAATTGAAATCTGAGAGTGAACAATTAAAACCAATTATTGAAACTGTTATGTTTTGTGGCCGTCAAGGTCTACCTTTGCGTGGTCATCGAGACTCAGGTCTAATAAACTGTGACAATCCTCCTATTGAAAATGATGGAAATTTTAGATCACTCTTGCGATTTAAAGTTATGTGTGTTTTTTAAATACTCTAAACGACAAAACGTAATGTTATATTCAATAAAATGTGTATGTGCTGAATCACAGATTACTAACCTAAAATTACTTTGTCCAAAAAGATGGGTCGATCGGCATGACTCCATAATTACTTTTATGGAATTATTTGATGCAGTTGTTGATGGATTATCGATTATTTCTACATGGCAAGACAGAGAATTGTCATAAGGAGCTTATCAACTTTTGTGTGCTACTAAGCAACCCAAATTTATTTTAGCAACACATCTGCTGGAAAAAGTATTCAGCATAAGTTTACCTCTTAGTAAACTTCTTCAAATGCAAAATATTGATTTAATTGAAGTCATGTCACTGGCAGATAATGTATCTAATGTGTTAAAAAATATCAGAAATAATGCAGATGAGGATTTTAAGAAACTATTTTTGAAAGTGAAAGAAAAATGTATGTCACTTAAACTTGAAATAACTTTACCTCGTTTAACAAACATACAAAAAAAAAGGTTTAATGTAAAAACTACCTGCCCAAACGATTACTATAAAATATCATTGCTTATTCCATTTTTAGATAACTTTATTAGTCAACTTCATGATAGGTTCATTGCACATAAATCTCTAATTGCCAATTTTTACTGTCTCTTACCAAACAACAATTTGCCAGATAAAGAAGAAAACATAAAAAGTTTGGCAGAAAAGTATAGTGAAGATCTTCAATGTAGTTCAAATTCAGTAATTGGAGAAGTATTGACATGGACAAAAGTTTGTTGGAGCAGAGAAACCAAAAAATACATTAGAAGTTCTTATAGCATGTAACCCACTAATTTTTCCATCTACTTATAAACTTCTCCAAATACTAACTACACTTTCCGTAACTACAGCAAGCAGTGAAAGGTCATTTTCTACATTAAAAAGACTTAAGACATACCTTCAAAGTTCTATTGGAGAAAATAGATTAAATAGTCTAGCACTGCTAAATATTCATCGCAAAATTATTTTAACAACAGATGAAGTTCTTAATGACTTTACATAAGACTCAAGGAAAATAAGATTGGTATAGCTTGTAATTTATAATGTGAAAAAATATATTAATACTAATATTACAATTTAAAGTTTCTTTTATTTTATATTTTTACTTGTTTATATTAAGTCATTAAGTGTGTACTGCGTGTTTAATATTAACATTCATAAATATCATTCATCTAATCAAAAATGTATTATTCAATTAGCATACTACTCAGTATATTTTAGCGCATTTAGTTTTACCGCTCCTGAACAATATATTTTAGAGGTGAGAAAAAAAAAAAAAGGTCATTAACAACCCCCCCCCCCCTCGGGTAATTCCTGGCTTCGCCACTGATCATGATTATATTAGTATTAATAAGTAATAACATTATTATAATTAATTTTTTTAGCGACTATGGTTTTGACTTTTGAGAACCGTCATTGTAAAAGGTAAATCAGTGGCGTAGCCAGGGGGGCTTAGGGGGCTATAGCTACCCCCATTGACTGTGTTGACCTTAGAATTTTATCAAGATTTTAATAAAGAAAATAAAAAGTATAAATAAAAGACATTGTTTTAGTATTTTTTTGTGAGGAGTATAATTCCAAATATGTAGATGGCGCGTTTCATCAGCGTCGTTTCCGTATAATATGCATCTAATTTTTTACACATTAGCGCAAGATGGCCAATGGGTTCCATATATATTATATAAAAATTATCTATATATATATGTTTATTTAGTCGTGATCACGATTTAAGATATTATACAGGTTACTCAACGGATCATTATTTTTTACCTCGATTGCGGCCTGCGAGAAGCGCAGCTAGCTCCCAAGTGGTCATTAATATTGTTAAATATTTTATTTCACGACAATATTTTTATTTTGCCATGAGCGTTAACCAGCCCACGCAGTATTTTTATAATTTGAATTTGTGGTATCCGTATTCGGATTTTGTGTATTCCTTATTAGTTATTACTTATTAGTAACAAATTAGTAATTACAATCACAAAGACATAACAGTTACTATAACACATTTTTGAAGTTTTTAAGAACATCAAATAAAGGTACCTATTAATAAATTACTTACTGATTAATGATGTAAAAAATATATTAATTATTATTGAATAGTATTTATTATTTAGCCTTCACTTGATGTCTTGATGTGCAGGTAGAAATCTAGAATGTAGATATTATATAATTTGGACAGGAGAAAAATTATAAGTAAAAACTTTTCAACCGTTGCTGATGAAAGAAGAATAATAGACACCAGTTTCATATAAATAATTAAGATATCTATATAATAATTACAAGAAAAAAACTTCATGAAATAATAATTCATACTTATTAAGTACTTTTTTCCTTAATTACATACATATTTACTTCCCAAAATTAATACTAATTAATAATCAAAATAATACTATACACCTAAGTTGTTGTTAGTTTCGCTATTCTCTTTTTAGTCCTATTTAGTTTTTGTGTTTTTTGATTTTCAGTATAGGTATATTGCCTCATTCGCATTATAATATAAGAACTGAAAATGTCAGCCATCATTTGTTTTTTGTGGTCTGGACAAGGAAATTTCAAGTTGGTAGAAATTAGAATACAATAAATTATTATTCATTTACTTACCGAATACTTACTAGAACCTTCACCTGATATCCAAGTAGATATAATATCATTTGGGTTAAAATGATGAGCACAAACTCGAGAGTTTCTATTCAAAACAATACCAATCTTTTTTTCCCATGCATTATGGTCATTTTGTGGGACTCCAAATTTACTGGATGAGCTTTGTTGGCAACCAGAGACACAGCATTTATTGGATACCATACTTAATATTTAATAAATACAAATTAAATAATACAATTTCAGATTTTCTGTATTACTATGCATACTATACATTATAATAGTATATTAATTATTGGTGTAAAATATAATAATACCCATGATATAAACAACATGGTATGATCGTAACTTTTTGACGGTCAGATCCTTCGGTAAGCACGTGACGTAGCATAGTGTATAGTAATAATAATTTAATGACAATATGATAACACGGGTAAGCAAGTGACGTATTGCGCGAGCTTGGACCAATTCTGGACTTTTGCGATCATACCATGTTGTTTATATCATGATAATACCATACGCTATAAACACAGTTTGCCTCCAAAATATTTAATATATAGTTTAGATTATATACACTGAGAGCGCTAGCTGTCCTTCTTCCTATGGTGCACAGCTGATTTTCGGGGTTAAACGATGGGCATCACTCTGGGGACTAGGGCACTATAGATTCTATGTAGAATAGATATAGATTCTATGCCTTATATGGGGACCAGTTTCTATACGGCGTTGAGTAACCTGTATATGATGAGTTTATCTTAAACCGTGCTTCAGATCATAGGTAACCAAGACCCCAATCAGCTGATCGAGTTTCGCTTCTATATTGTTCCATGCAGGGATGGGGACAGTTGGGTCCCCGAGATAAGAGTTAGGTCCCTTGATAAGAAATTATAGCTAGTAAATAAAAAGTAAACACACTGAGATAGATAGGTAACAGATTTTAAATTATTAATTTTTGTATTTACTATTATAGTTCTCGTATTATATTTTATAGTTTAACTAGTAATATAGTATATAATAGTTTTATAATAACTTGTGGTGAACGGATTTAATCGACATTTCAATAGTATTGTAATTACAATATTATTATATTCATTTTCTTTTTAATCAACTAGTGTAAACACTTGGAAAATATTATCAATATTATAAATTATAATTATAATTTAAATATAATTCATCGTAACTTACTACTTATTGCAATTTAAACTGTTTAAAACTTCTCTATATTATTCTGTACCTATTTTACAATTCATATAAAATATGAAATTCGTTTTATTTGATTTCACAAAACTAAAATCTATCTGACCAATTATATGAGCGCTGTGACGCTCAATTATTGTTTATTTATGAATATGAACTAAATAGTAAACATTAACGCAATATGGATAGAAAAAAATTGGTTGCTCTACAGCCGTTTGAATTGCACAAAGAATTATTGGACAAGTATCTAGAGTACTGCAAATTCATTGATTTAAAAAAGTATGTTTACCCTTAAATTGGATTGGTGTATGGTATTATTCATTTATTCATCTTAGGTATTTTGTTTTAGACGTGAAAAACGTGATTTCGATGTTATACAGGAAAACCATAAGTTTGTATGGGAAGAAGACGACGAAGCTTCCACTTGGGAGCAGAAATTGGCTAAGAAGTATTATGACAAGTTGTTCAAAGAATATTGCATTTGTGACTTGAGTTTATATAAAAAGTCTAAGGTTAGTAAAATATAAATAAGTATTTTTCAATCTTTCCAATCAATAAGTGTACCTTGGTAGCTACTTAGCAATAACTCTCTACAAAAAAATTTAAAAATACAAACACTATCTGCACTAGCCTCTCAATATTACAATAGACTCAGCACAGCCACATCGAACCATCCGAATGCATTGATCTCCAATATTCAATAAACGCATTACGCCGCCTAAAATTCTACTGGCCAAATGACTTTCTAAATATATAATACAAAATAAAAGATCATATTTTAAATAATGAGTTTTGAAATTTGAGGTGTTGTCACTGGGTGAACACGTCCAGAATCTAACATGACTTTTACTTATTGTATTGTACTCATTTAAAGATGGTAAATACTAAATATATGCTTTTATAATAAAAAAAAAAATTTTGTCATCTATTTAATGTACAATGTCTATTATGAAATTGTAAATCATTTGTTTTAATGTTAACCTAATATTATTTATTATGTAGGTAGCAATGCGTTGGCAAACTGAAGGTGAATTGGTTAGTGGTAAAGGTCAGTTCATTTGCGGCAATAAAATTTGTGATGAAACATCACATCTACGGACATGGGAAGTGAATTTTAATTATATGGAACACTCCGTAACAAAAAATACTCTAGTCAAACTAAGTATGTCTTGCTTATAAGTTTTAATTATATGCCATTTTTTTTTTATATCAAAATGTATTTAGGGCTATGTATGGATTGCTCCAATAAATTGAATTATAAACATAAAAAGAAAGAAGTCAAACGTCAAATTTCCAAATCGAAAAAAGATAAATCAAAACATTCTAACAGAGATCGAGAAAAATCCATTAGTCGACCAACTACTAGCGTTCAGAGTGAAATACCAGTAACTTCTAAACTAGCAGTTGAAGATAATGTTTGGAGTGAACAGCAACAAATAGATGAGGAAAAACCAAGAGAAGATGATTTTGAAAATTACTTAGAACAACTGCTATTTTAAATAAATTGTTATATTTTATTGACTATTTTCTAACCTATAATATTTAACACTTTCTATTAAATTATTCTAAACGATAATAACAATAACATGATTGAATATAAAAGAAAAAGTTATTTTCTAAACAATAACAATAAGTAAAATATTTATTTCAGTGTTCTTCCTCGTGTAAAAATAAATTGTCTTTTGTGTGAGTGTCTCCTTGATTCATTATATTTCGTGCAGAGCTCTTCTTCTTTTTTCCTGTAAATACTCGGGCAATTTGGATAAATTTCTTTCTGGAAGCTATAGAATATTTTAATTGACATCATTAGGTTTGATAATAAAATCCAATGTGTTTTTCTATTTTCATAATCTATAAACCTAAATACCTAAATAATCACTCATAATATTTTGACAAAAAATTATTCCGATACCCTAAATTTATCATTATTATTTTCATACCTTTTCCCATATTTTTTAGCCTTTCTTTAAATGCAGCATCATCGTCACCCGGCGTCTGATTTGGGACGAAAAACCTTTGTTCTTCGACAGGACTGTCTGTTGAAACACAAACACACTATATATGACTGACTCAAATCCACTGAGATTCACACAACATACTAATATATATACAGGATGATTCACCAAGCATGCCACCTCTCTGGTCTCCATTATCTTTTAACAACACATTTATTCAAACACTTGGATTTTTTATTTAAGGAGTATCCTTCGGCAATACAAACTTTTTTTTAAATCCATACATGACATAGTGACATGTAAACCAAAAGATAACCTAACCAAAAGAGTTATTAAATTTATGTACCTACTAAGGATAGATAATAGGTCTTCATAATTATCTTATATAAAATATATATGACCTTATTTAGTCTAGGTTCTGGAACAATCTTTACAAATTATTAAATTGTAATACCAAAATCAATATTAACTATTATAACTTTCTAATATTGCACTATAGGTACTACATTCTAAGCCTATTATTGTATACTATAATACTTAATCCTCAGAAACTACTCTATTGAATTTAAATTTATATAAAGGTAGATACCTACATCAATATTTTCAAAACAACCAGCACCTTCACAATTTAGTACCTAACCTAATAAAAATTGGTGCCTCTCGTTTGGTAATATGAAGTTAGAACAATAGAAACTAAGAAGTGATCGCTTATATTTACAGCGTAAACCTTACCAGTTACCAGGACATTGTAATAATAACACCCCTAAACCATAAGTGGTATTTGAATAAATTCTAAAGTATAATAGAAGTGATTCGAGTAACCAGTGGCGTAGTGAACTTTAAATCATATGGAAGCAAACAAATTATTTATGACCTACCCCACCCTACTCCAACTGATGTATACGATACTCATATGCTCAAATAGGGGGGTGGGGTACTGGGGTAGCACCCAAAATAAAGTTCAAAGACTGAACGTGTATATGAGCTTTATGAGGTTATGACCCACCACCACCCCCCAGAAACCAGAAGCAATTACTTCTGAAAAACATGATAGGTACGCTACGCTACTGCGAGTAACTATGATTGGTGAATCACTGGGTATATGTACCAGTGGCGCCGAGTTCAGTAAAATAAGGTGGTTCAATTCCAACCAAAGCTCACCCAACCACCCACCCACCCACCCAATTCATTATTCAAAAACGGAAGAAATTATTTAAAACTCCAAACAACACATAGCCGCTCGCTACGCTCGCAAATTATTTGTATTTAATTAAATAATTAAATATTTTATTTTATTGTTGTATCGATTTCAATCATAGTCACTGATGATTAGTTAGTCAGTTACTATGTTCACAAAGATTTTTGAGTTTCACGATAGATCACAACATTTTTTTGTTTATAAATGGTTACTATATTGGTTACCAGTGGCGTATCCAGGGGAGGGGCTGAGGGGGGCTGCAGCCCCCCCCCCCCGAAATGTTAAAAAATATTTTAATGGTCTATGATAGTAGCTCAAAAAGTCTTAAATTGTATTTAAAATATTTAAAAATGTACAATATGTATTAACACTTTTCAGCTATCTATTTGTGCTAGTACGTATTTAATGTGCGTAAAAGTGTAAAAGTTGATCAGCACCTCCCGAAAAAAAATCCTGGCTACGCCACTGTTGGTTACAGATATTATTATTATAGGACAAATTAGTAGAATTGTTGTGTGTATTAATAGTTGTCATTGGTTACTCGGGCAGATGAGGTAAAATAATGAATCAAATCGTCGCATTTACATGGCCTCGATTAAAGAAACTATATCTTAAAAACAATTGTATGTTTGTAGCTTATATATTCAAAAACTACAGGACTGATGTTGACGAAAATTTCAGAGATTATTCTTAGAGATATCATAAACGCTAAAACTGAGATACGTCCAGTATAATCAGGTAATACAGCTAGTACAAGTATAAATGTTAATACATTATACATAAATATGGAAACATTATTTTGAGATATTTGATTCACAAAAAAAAATATTAAAATTCAATATTTCATGTTAAAATAAAGTTTATCCAAAATTAGTTTGCATGTCCGGTGATGCATAATAATATGCAACGATAAATAATAGGTATACAACGACACAGGCATATTCATATGCGCAATTCACGCAAATAGGGGGGATTTAGGGGCTACCCCCTCCCACCCCAAAAAGAAGTCCATATCACTCCCAATCATTTCCTAAATTTTTTTTTAGTTTATTCAATATTATCAAAGTAAAGCTTTAGGCCCCAAAATCCTAAACGCTATTTGCGCTCATGGGCTTATTATAGTAACCTGGTTATTGAGTACCTATTACAATACCTACTGTACCTAATAATGCATAGCCTAAGTAATACGTAACTGGTACGTGTGTAAGTACCTAGTTCCTACTTACTTTAGAATAGTATTAATTATCTTGGATAATTTTTTACCCATCCACCCGGTCCCCACCCACCCACCATTTT
>NC_042495.1:114584500-114593461 GCF_005508785.2 Acyrthosiphon pisum
TGATATGTACAGGTATAGATTATGAGGCTATAGCGACTTGCGACTATAGTATATAGGTTTATTCATGACAAATAATAATTTGTCATGGGTTTATTAATCAAGTCAGTCTATAAAACAGTAAAAATGTCATAAACCTAATTTTATTCAATATTTTTAAATTCTGATTTTTATATTAATATATCTTTGAGAACATTCAGCATTTGAAAATAAGAATTATATGATAAATTTTCAGTGATGGGCTATGTGCTCGACATAACAATTTCAATAGTGTAGCTAGAATTTGTTTCCGAGGGGGCTGATAATTTGTTACATAGGGAAGGATTAACTGGAATCTGTCAAACGTTATTTGCATCAGCTTTTATTGAAAAATAATAAACTATAATTATTTGTAGGTAACACAATCACGATTCATTTTGTACCTACGTAATTCGTTCACAGAACGCTATTACATTTTTTTAATTTTCCAAAAATCTCAGCCCCCCGGGCCCCGGCTAGACACCTACGCCACTGAATCATTCCATGTAAAAAAAAAAGTGGGTAAGTAGATGTCGCTCTGCTGTACAATAGGTTACAAGTTGGCAGTGGCGCAAATAGGGGGGGGGCTTATCTCCCTCAAAATATAATAGTATACCATTCTTAAAACTTAAAAGTATGTAGGTACCTATAAATTATAATTTTTTTAAAAATGTGTTGGGGCTTGAGCCCCCCTAAACATTTTCCTATTTGCGCCACTGCAAGTGGGTCACTGTATACTGCCGTACTTTCGGTGGTGGATGTTTGTCCATCGTCCCTTCGGTCCTCTGACAGGATAGTGTAATTTAACTGTATTCTATTTGAATGCAATAATTGCTTTCGATAAAAAACGATTCTGAGCGGACGAGGGAATCTTTTTCATTTAATTTTATTCGTTTCTATGGTGATAAACAAAGCGTTATAAGAACAGCTTAAGAATGATTTATATAAATAGGTAATTTATATAATTATATAATTTATAATTAGAAATTATCATAAAAATGAAAAAAAAAAATTAAAAGTTTAAAAGTCGCTCAAATGTTTTGAAAATTTCACCATGTTTAGGTAAGGCTAATATAAGTAAATAACCCAAATTTCAAGTTTTTACGAATGTTTTTAACTGAATTACAACAAAAACTCCCAAAATTAAAATGTCTATAAATAGCTCAAAAATGGCTAAAATTTTCCGAACTTTAAACCTTATGGAACAAAATCTAAAATACAACAAAAAAGGTCTCTTGTCATATTTTTTCATTTGAAGCAATATTTCTGGTAGAAAACGTCGTCCGTAATTATATTTAATATCATAAAATCGTGAAATCGTACGTTTTTTCTCCTTTAACGCTTTTATTTCGAGTACCGTTACGAAAATCGAAAAATGACCTCTTTAAAGTACCTGCTCAAGAACATTACCTTTCAGAAAAGATGCTACACTTGATACTTTTGAGCAAGTTTAGGGGGAGGAAAGTGTTTACAGAATAAAAAAGAAATAAACATCATTGTAAAACCAATACATTCCTCGCTCCGCTCAGAATTTAAAAAAAATACACGTCAACACTACAATATGAATTAATTCAAGTCTATAGCCAATATACTGTGTATAGATTACTTAACGTGCCTTTATCCAATGTGGAGAGGAATTGTTCGTTTTTGCGCAGCTGCACGAGGAATTCTTCGTTTTGCAACAGAATCGCTATTTGCTCGTCGTTGAGTTCACTCTCCGATACCTGCAGTCAAGACAAACCGTCAGTGCCAGTTCCGTTTTTATACTTGCGAGCAGTGGCGTAGCCAGGATTATGAAATGGGGGGTGTTTTGAGTATAGATTAAAACCAAATTTGTACAGTTTTCGTATATAAATAAATTTAGGGTTCAGGGCTTGACTTGTTGCACTAAAAATCATCGAAATAAGCAGTCAAAATTCTCAAAATATGCTTAAATATAACATGTAGGTACTATGTAGCAACATTTTTATATTATTTTTGAAAAATCATAAAACATATTAAAATTTAGGTAGTAAAAAACTAAAAAAATAAGTGGGTATATAAACCTGGTAATAAATAAATAAATAAAAACTTAATTTTTAAAAATACTGGCATACAATACTAGGTTAATAAATAAGTAATAACGAATAACTTGATATGCGAACACCGTGATAAACGTATCTACTGATGTTCATTTCTTCGTACAATCTACAATCTTGATGTCAATTAAACACAGTTTTGTCACAAAGAGACTTATGAAATCTTACATATGCAAACATAGGGCCAACTGTAGCCAAGCTCCACCAACAACTTTAAAAGCCCTCCGCCCTTTTTACTTAAAAATGTATTTTAAATTTACTTAAATTGTTTAAGCTTATGTTAAATTTTATAATAGTATGGTAAAAGGCTTCAGCCTCCCCAAATCTCAAAATGATCGCCTATTGTACCAAACCAAACATAATTTTTTTTTTAAGATATTTTTCTATGTTATCCAAATATAATTTTTCCCGACAATTGTATGTACTTTTAAGTTAAAAAATACACAAATATGCAAATTCAAACTTTGTAATTAATTTCGCCATTTCATAAGACATATTTATAACTTGCAAGCAGTCCCGAACCCTATAAAAAATATATTTATTTGGAGGGAAAATGTCAAAACACCCAAAACCCCCCTGGCTACGCCACTGCTTGCGAGGGGGGTGAATAGTGAGGATATATATATTATATTATATTTATACTATATATTATAGGCAAACAATCAGCCCTTGCCTAGCTGAGGACCCAATTTTCTGAATATTTTTTTAAATTTCGAATTCCGAAAAATTATTTGATTATAGACAAAGTAAAAAAAAAAAACAAATATTTGAACATCGGTTGCCTGCCGGAAGTTGTAGGTATATAGTTCTAATGTTCTATGGTATAGATGGTGTTCGAATTATAAACGACAAATCATGAATTTTAATATTAGAAAAATATAATAATAATTCTATAATACTATTTTTTTTTCGTTTAGTTTATTGTAACGTTATGACGTTATGTACACTCTTTACCTGAATTGGCGTTATAATAAATAAATAATAATAATAATTATACTGAAATGTCCCAAACTCCTATGTTGATTCTGAGAATATAAACATAGAATATTCTAAATCTACCTACCTATAGGCTATAATCTATATATGCCATATGGTATATAGGTCCTAGGTATAGGTACCAAAGCACAAATATATACTAGGCGGTGTTGTATTTAGTGTTTCTCCACCAGCTGTATAGGCTCTTTCTAATTAATTGCATTTTCCTAAAGGCAAAAATTATATTTTAAATTATAAAATATTTCGAGAAAACAATTTGTTATGATATTATCCTATATAAAATAAAGGTACATTAAAATGATTAATTTACATATTTTACGACTTAAGATATTTATAGTAAAACTTGATTTCGTCAATTTATTAATCAAAAATACTTTTTGTCGCTCCAGGCCCGTTCCAATAAGGCTTATGCCCAAATACAGCTCTGATCCTCTGAATATAGGTAGGTAATAGATACTAAATCACAAAGGTGGGCAATTTAATGAAAATAATTAACTCAAGTTAAGTTGAGTTAAGAAGACACAAGATCGATAAGTTAAAAGTTAACAGCTAACAAATTATAAATTTAACTCGATAATTCAAAAGTTAATATAGACAAAAATATTAACTTAACTCAGTTTAAAAAAAGTTAATTTTTTAATTAGTTTGTAAATCACATAATGAGTGAATGCGTCTTTTTAGTTTCTAATTTATAAATTATAAAAAACAATTTTATTGAAATTGTATCATAATGTACACTGTATACCCTTTTACTTTTACTTTATTATTATTTACTAATTTAAACCATACTCATCTCAAATTAATAATTCAACAAATATATTTTTTTATACCGTATAGCAATTGAATGTCATAATACGTGAAGATGAGTACATGACCTTCATATTTATTGTAAGTTATATAACATTAAAACATAACAATTGTCAATTTGTAATTTAAAATTATTAAAAATATTTATAATTGCAACTCACATAATATATAATTTACAACTTAATAAAATATATTAATGTACACAAAATTATGTTATCAAGAAAAAGAACAGAAAGGTTTGTGTTTTTGTATTGGATTATTTTTATTTTATACTGATATAGTAATATTTACGTATAAACGAAAAATTTCAAAATGATTTTAACTTGATGGATTTTTTTAAAATCAATTGAGAAAAGCTAAGTTATTTCAACTGTAAATTAAACTAGTTAAGTTCATAAGTTGATTAGAAAATAAACTAACTAGTTAAGTTAAAAATTTAAAAAAAATTAACTTTTTAACTTAACTTTAACTGTTTAACTAGTTAATGCCCACCTTTGCTAAATCATAATTCATAGGTAGTAATTATTAGCTATAACCTAAATAACTCGCATTGGTTAGAATATAGACTTAAATACTAAATTACTCAATATAATATGTCACAAGGAAATCAAACTTATGCGTCAGTCGTCAGTTAAAGGCGTCATCGGCGAGTAAGATCTAAATAAATTGAAAATTGGATTTTGTTATATTATATGTTAATGACTATGTATGTATAAATAATATTATATTATAAGCACTTATCTACCCAGTGGCGTAATTACGCGGGTGCACGACGATACACTTGCACCCCTGGCATAATGTAGCAGGTACTTTAGCACCCGCTTTAGCACCTGAAACAAACTGAACTCAAAATTCAAATTTTATGAAAATATAATTCTATTTTATTTTTTTTTTGAATTTTTTGATAAATAATAATTAATAACAGAACTGAACAAATGATAAAATACATTTTCAACTTTTATTTAAATTACCCAGAAAAAGAAGTATACCACAAAAATACGGTGGAGGTGAAAATGGCCCTCAAAATGTTCCAGTTGAACGATATTATCTAATAAATATATACTTCACAGTCTTAGATATAATAATAAAAGAAATGGAGGTACGTTTTAAGGAGAATCAACTCCACATTTTGAATGGACTGAAGAATTTGATTATTAATGAAAACCTTGAAGAAAATATGTTAACATTAGTATATTAATATGATACTTATAAGTTAGATATGCAACCGTTAAAAAATGAACTGAATATTTTTAATAGAATGTTTGCATCCAAATACCCTAATATATCTGGAAAAAGTAATATATTTTAAAAAAAAAGTGAATACATAGCAAACCATGATATAAGATCAGAATTTCCTTTAACATATACAATTTTTAAAACATTTTTAACAATTCCTACGAATACTGCGTCGTGTGAAAGAAGTTTTTCTTGTTTACGACGTTTAAAAACTTATCTGTGGACAACCATGGGCCAAGAACGTCTCAGTAGTTTGACATTGTTACAAATAGAAAAAAAATCAATAGATCGATGAAGAAAAAGTTATTGATGAATTCAATAGCAGTGTATCAGTTTCTGGACGTCGCTTAGCATTATTATAAATAAATATTTAAATGTTATGTATTATTTTTAATAAAAATAAATTTTCTTTTTTAATATATATCTATTGTATTTTTAAATATATGCATTTAAAATGTACAGATTATGAATTATGATGATTTTAGTTTTTATATGTATTTCATTGTATTTTTCATTGAATATTACGAAATTGGTCTTTTTGATTATTGGTATATATTTTCTATGATTGGACCTATGAAAGCTTTGCACCTGCTGAAATTTAATGGAATTACGGAATTTAATGTATCTACCTACCAGTTACGACCTACCTAATGACTAATGAGTGTAATAATTAACAACTAACAAGTTTATATTTACCTATTATATATTACGCGTAGTTCTATGTTTATACTCCAATGATGAATTAAGTAAATTATTTTAATCATAATAGGAGCAATATATTGCATAATAGATCAAAAACGTCTTAATTAGTATATACATGCAGCGCTATGACTTGGCCCTTGGTTATGACTTATTCCCTGCACCCACCCCTCCCCTCCCCCCAACGGATCGGTACTCGAGTCGGTCGCGAGCTCTTCATGTATCTATACTGGTAGGATATACAAACACCCCCTCCCACAAAGACAAAATCCTAAACACGCCACGGCTGTGCGACCGATTTACGGTCCGGGACAAGATAGCTGGCGGTGAAGAAATGTATACGTTTACTTGTGATGTGAAACCGCCTGAGGTCGTGAGTCTGAGGAAGTCGGTGGGCAGGGGCCCGAGCATCGGCGGGTTCCAGCGACTCGACGAAGAGCCGCCGATTTGTCGGGCGGCCTTCTTGCCGAGGTTGTGCAGCACGTCGGGCAACCTGTAAACCGGAGAGAGACATAGAGCGAGAGAGAGTAAGAGAGACTCGTGCGGGCCCATCGATCGTCGAACCTGCAGGCCCTGATTTACGGATGTGCATGCAGTGCACGCGAGCACACGCAGGGTCCACACATAATAAGGGCCCATTACTGCTTTATTCAAAAAAGTACTTGTCAATGTCATATGCATTATTGATGTCTAATTGTGTAGTAGGTAATAAACGTTCATTTTCTGCACTTGAATGCATTTAAAATTCGCATTCGGTCTTCTGTAGACTGTAACACGAGAAAAACTGCAGTACTCTTTGCCATCATTGAGCCAATCAAATCACGACGTTCCAAAACAATTAGCAAATAATTTGCGCTATTGTTGAATTTGTCGAAAAATACACAAAAAAAAACGTATAAAAAAAATATAACAGACTTGGAGAAAATACGGATTAAACTTAAAGTTGTCAGTTAGGTAGCCTATAGGTGTGATAAGTACAATAGAGCTCAATTAATATATTGTTAATTTTTTAAAAAAATGTTTCCGTTTTTAAAATTGTTACCAATCTTATTTTGTATTGAAAAGGGCCCCAGATCGAGTACGGATAATAGTGTACCGCCAGCTGCTGGTCACCACTTCTTTAAATCAGGCCCTGCGTCGAAACGACCGAGACGGCGATCGCATATATTATTGGCACGGATAAAACGACTTGACGATCTCCTCACATCGGGTCGAAGAGCGCGTGCTGCACGGGCACACCGCCGCCGTCGCCGGGCCCGTTATTGAGCAGGTCGGCCGCCCGACACTCGTAGCTCATTGTCAACAGTTGGTCGACCGTCCTGTCCACGCTGCCCTTGTTGCACCGCAACACCGCCTCGATCACTTCGTCGTCCAGCGTCGGGAACATCGTCTTGAAGTTGGCCATCGCTTCGTTGAAGTCCAGCCCGACGGTCGGAGGCCGGCGAGCCGCGGTCTCGGCAGGTTCGGCCGCCACGTCCACCGCCTCCATACCGAGTGCGGTAGGTTCGACCTAACCTTCGTCCTCCACTTTATATACACCTGCCCAATGACGATATATTATTATGGGCTTATAATATGTGTCTCGCGCCACATCTGAAAATTGATTTTATAGCCAGCAGTTTGCCCCACTTTACAACAATATTAATAGGTACCTACCTATATAGTGTTGTTTTTGAAACTATTATTATTTTATGTGCGCATTTTAAATTTTTCATAAATCCAGTTCATTTTGTTCAATATTTAGGTGTATCCTCAGAAAGTTGGAATTTATTAAACTATTCAAATGTTCCTACATAAAGTAATATAAAAAAAACGTAATTCTAACTGTACGTATATACGTAGATATATACTTTGTGTCTTACTGTATATAAACTCACCTACTACCTATAGTAATAATTTAGTTGACAATAAAATATAAAAATTCAGGAATATTATAATTAATTTTCCAATTGTTTATTTACATGTTATTAAAATATGTTATTTATTCGCGTTTATTATAACTATTGTGAGCTCTGTACATTTTATTATCAGGTAATTTCTATCAATTTAAATTTTAATTGTGGCGTAGATTAGGTACCTACGCATGTTATGCTCTTTCGTTTTCTGTCATGGCGCAGATTACCAAAATTAGTACCTACCTACATGAGATGTGGCGCAAATCAATTGTTGTTTTTATATTTTGGTGCATATATTACAATATTACATGGTAAACGGACGTTTCGCCCCCGCCGTTTCGTCCCCGTCAAAAAAAACCAGTCCACGGACGTTTCGTCCCCGGAAATTATTGAGATAGGACGTTTCGTACCGGAGAGTTATTAACCATAGGATGTTTGGTCCCCGGCATACTTTGATAACCTAATTAATTTTTAATAAACAATTTAATCTTTAAATGACAATACTACAAACTATACAAATACCTACATAATTACAATCTGAGCGCACGGCAGTGCGCCAGGCCAAGTTCCAGCAATGCCAGTGTATCGTTATACACGAACCAATTCACCCAGTTTTTTTAACATATATATCTCTGTTTCCTCTTAAGATAAACTTTTGAAATTTAAAACACAGATTAATCTCGAGTAGTTTAGGACGCTGTAAGAAAATGAGCTTTTAATATTGTGCCATTTCAAAATGGGAGGATTTAAAAATTTGCAAAATTGTTACTGACTCACTCACTGATCATCAAAATTATAAGACACTTCCCGTATAGCCGTATTGGTAGAAACGTGAAATTTGGCGCAAAGGTAGGTCTTACAGAGTAACCAAAGGGAAAAATCTAAAAATTTAATTTTTTTCAAAATTAATACCGCTTCAGTGTGTGCATTTCTAAACGTATGAAGTGGCGAGCTTTGCACGCAGAAACGTTTACTTTCAAACAGCGTTACAATATGGTAATAAGGAATTGTTTGTAGTTGACTTATATATAATATATTATATTTATAAAACATAATAATGTTTTCGTACATTTATTTTATTCAAATACAAAATATAATATAATTATACAAATACAGAATATTTTAATAATATTCGTCGGTTTGCGAACAATAATTTTACGTGATAACGTCATAGGAAACTCTTATGAATTGAATAGAAGCCCGCAAAAATAAATGATATCCCCAACAAAACATAC
>NC_042495.1:114593649-114623577 GCF_005508785.2 Acyrthosiphon pisum
CGAACAAAATATAACTGTGTACAGTGAGTGTGTAGAATTGTGGAAATAGCAAGTATGAAACATTTTATCGAATAGGTTTATCTTAATAACTTTTGATATAGGTACTAAATACTTTATACCTATTTGAAAATTCCATCATTTAATGTGTTAAAATAAATTTAGAATTTCAGCTCACAAACCTGCTTGGCTGAATAGTGCACGAACAATCTTTATTACTTACCTATAGCCTATATTACAGGTACTGTATTAGCAGTGTTGTAAAAAATACTTTTTAAAAGTATTTAAATAATTACCTACTCAAATACTCTTAAGATAAAGTAGTTAAATAATTATATAACATTACATTGTTATAATGTTAAAGTAAAACCACGACGGCATGGTATTTTTATTTAACAAGAATAATTATAAGTAGAAACAAATTAAGAATTAAAAGAATAAAAAAAAGTATTCAATAAAATATTTGAATAATTTTACTCAAATACTTTACAACACTATATATTAGACATTACAGAATTGTTCATTAAAAATAAATGCATTTAGATTATCAAAGTATGCCGGGGACCAAACATCCTATGGCTAATAACTCTCCGGGAGGAATCGTCCTATCTCAATAATTGTAGGGGACGAAACGTCTATGAGTCCATGTCGGTTTTTTTGACGGGGACGAAACGTCCGCGATTCATATTACATACAATCTCAAATGTGCGAATAATTGGAGGCAAAAATTATATCTCATCTCCATATATATTATCTGCAGCAATTGAGAAATTGTTATATAATAATAGATAATATATATATTTTAATTTGAAAGTTATAACGCTTATGCCCACGGGTTGCATAAACAATTTCAAAAAATGTAATGAATCAATACTGAGCCAAGAGCTAACGGTTCCTTAAACATAATTTAGTGGACCATGATCGGCCCATTAAATTTTATTAAACCATTAAATTAATCAATTATTGTTCATGCAACCCGGCATTATTCATGTTCTCTATACATATATACCTAGGGCTGTTCGATTATTTTGATTAATCAAAATTTCCTCCGATTAATCGATTTAATCGATTATTTTACGCATTAAAAAAAAAAAACGATTAATTGTTTATTTGAAATAATATACAAGAATAAATTAATAAACTATTTTTATAGCCATTTCCTGCCGTTCCTGATATTGGTTATTTTCGTATCTTCTATTATGATTTATGAATGATTTGAAATAGACGACGTTATATAAAATTAAAATGGTGCTATATTTAGCCTTTAGCCATCAAAAAGACATTTTATTTATATTTGATCTGTTATTTGTACTGGGTCTGGGTTACCATGGCCTGGGTTATACTTGTATAACCATGATTATACAATTTTAAATATTTTACTAGCTTAAGATTTTAGAATATAGCGTTCGGTTGGAATACCATGATTTATTTTCAAAAAAGCACTATAAGACATAAGTATCAATAATTTTAAGTTGTAAACTTCTAAATGTTTGCAACCTATCAGTAGGCCAGTATAGGTAGTAAGTCGACAAGATCTAATAAAAATAATAAAATCATATTCTTTACAATGTATTTTTGCAAAATTTAATTTTTTAAGTAGTAGTTAACTCTTGATTAATATTTAATAGTGCTAACTGCTAATACTTTCAAAAGCTTTTATAGTTTTATTTTTATGTCATAAATCTATTAATCAAATCAGGATATTTTAGAACTTATATTCGGTTAGACTCAAGAGTCAAGACTTAATAAAATTGCACTGTTAACTTATTAATAAATTAATTACTTAATTACTTCTTGATTAAATTATAAATTGATTGTTACAATTAATCGATTAATCGGTTAATCGCGATTCCGATTAATTCGTTGATTAATCATTTTTCAATTAATTGTGCATAATCATAATCGATTCCCCCCAAAAATAATCGAACAGCCCTATTAAATATACCTATAAATATTACGCTGCGTGTACCTATATTATACTCGTATATTAATATCATTATCATTATTGTTGTATTTTAAAAAGCCGAATGGCGTTAATAAATAAATAAATAACATTATATTGCGTGTACCTATACTGCAGAGCGAAACGGTGTTTTTATAATGACACTAATTGCGGTTTGACCCTTCGATGTCTCAAGTCCGGTGGTGCCCTTTGCTGTAGGTGATGATGGAAAACCGGGTAGGTACCGGTTAGCTGCGGCTAGAACCTGTCGCCGAGGGGACCATTATGATTCGAATTCATTTATTGACCGGCTTCGAAAGAGGCGATACGAAAAATATTATTATTTGCGTTGTTGTTGTTGCAATTTTCAGTACCTACATAACATTATTACATACCTATAGACGGAGAAAATTGAATACGTCGAGCGTCTCGGAAAATCAATAATTCCCAGTGCTGACGCGTCTCTCGACAAAACATTTTACCGGCCAGTTCCCGCGGTTTACGTAAGGCTAACGTAGATCGACCCACCCACGTAAGATTATACGGCATTATACATCCACAGAATACATTTATTAGAATAAAATATAACGTATTCTGTGGACAACCGCTATTTTTTTTTTTATCGAAGCCTGTCTGTAGATTTTCCCTACTGCACCCGGCCACTACTAAGTTCATTGTTTTTACAAGTACCTGCTCATAAGTCATAATATTAATAATAGTAAGTAAGAGATATGAATTTATTTGAACACATTTTTTTATTAAATATGTTTATATGTACAATAATATACATTTATTGGTTTAATACTTTAATGAATTGACAAATCAAGTAATTTGAGAAACAGTCCCGTGGCATACCTTACGACTATGTTACTCGTATTTGGCCTATTTTTTGCCTCATTATTGAATAAATGTTTTTCGTGACTTATAATCCAATATATATTATATATATATATATATATATATATATTCATGGGAGAGTATTTAGGTATGACAGAACTAAAGTTTGAAAGTGTTATGGTTTATTTTAAAGGTTTAATTTCTACTAGTAGGTATCTATTGGTATTGAAAAATGAATACTGCAATGTTCACATCATAGGCGCAAATAGCGTTTTTGATTTGGGGGGGGGGCTATTCGTGACTATGGTTTACATATCACTATAGGTAAACTGTATAAGTTAATCTATCCACGGTTATAAAAAATAATTTTTGCATTCTCTACAATCTATTATTTTGTTTATAAGTTAGAACTTTAACTAAAATTAATTATTTTCACAAATGATCCTAACACATAGACAGGTATTGGCACGATGTCAATATTTTCAAATTTTCAATACTATAATATGTTCACGCCGAGTAAGAAAGGCCAATATTAATGTATCCACGAGTCACCTTGACCATATTATTACACACATGTTGAATTAAATGCCTAGTTATTACCCCTTAAATCATGTTTTCTTACTACAACTTCAATGTGACAATCAACTCGGACAGTCTGCCGTTTTTTTACTAGGTTTTATATGAATAAATATGTCTGTAACAAAAATATTTATACTTAAAATAAAGTTTAAATTAGAACTTCAACGTCGGTCTCAATTAATTATCTTTACCTATAAATCATGTTTGTTAAACAGTGTTCATTGTGTACTCCCAATTAATTATTATAGTTGCAATAATTTAATATGTAGTTGTAAGATATAATATTAATTGGCAAATTTATGTTTATAACGCATTCATGGATAGATTTTTGTCACTTTAGTATCAGTAACACTTCATTGAAACTGTCTCAGAATCAAACAAATAAAAGATCGAAAAAAAATTAAGTTAATTTAAAAACCAGTATTCTATAAAATACATCAAATAAGTTAACCACCGGTGAGTGGTGATGGGCACTAGTCCTGTAGTATAAAGACAATCCTAGCTATTCTGTATTAATTAACAATAAGAGCAAAATTAGTTTTTCAGAAGTAATTTATAAAAAATTATAGAAGATATATCTTTTCTTCAATAGTTTGAAATACTATTGGATGTTGTTTAAAAGTATACTTTGATTCAACAATGTTATTAATGTTCACTGTTCATAACTATTCTTAGACTTAACTTTGGTATTTAGTTAAATAATATTCTGAATAGTGCCATATACAATATTATAACAGCTTTATACCACAATAAAGTTACTTTGAAAAACGCAGTTAAAACTTAAATTACATTAATGTCTGTATGCATCGTCAATCATTGATGTTGGCTATGCATACAGGCATTGGTAACATTATATAATTTAAGTGTGACTTTTTATTGTATATGTAGAAAATTATAAAAAGATATTGGTGTAATGGATAATTAAAAGTCGAAATTAAATTATTAGTCAAATTAACTTTTATTGAAGTGTAAAAAAAGTTGTTGTTAAAAATACAAAATAATTATTCTCCATTTTCTTTTTCTTCACCCTTAGACTTTTTGGACTTTTTCTCCTTCTTGGATTTCTTCCGTTTAACACTCGTATTCAGACTTTCGTTCTGAAAACAATAACAAACATGAAAGATTGATAAGTTTTTAAGTTTAACATAAACGAAATACCTGTTGTTGCAAGACAAGCGATTCTTGGAGAGCATCATGCATAACATCAACGTTTTTGGGAGGTTTTTCACCAGTCTCAAAATATTTAAGCCTATCTTCACATTGTTGTTTCATTTTCTGACCAAAAATATTACATGGATTATCTGAAACATGAAACATATTAATAAAATTGTTTTTAAGAGGACGGAACGCTGGCATTTGTTTTATCCGTTTTAAAAGTAGACAGCATTGAGCATAACAAATATAAGCTCAGCAGATCATGTTTAGCTTTGTTTATAAATTAGAACAAAATATCGACTCATTATGAAACTAGATGGTAAGAACATTATGTTTGTATGTAGGTCTTTTACGATAGTTACATTTTTAGCAAGTTTTGTGTATATAATATAGCGTTAATTAAAAATGCTCATAACTCACTTAAAAACTGAATTATCATAAGTAACCAACATACAAACACAGATAATGTGATTACTATAAAGTTTCATAAGAAGCCAATACACTCTATTCCAATTTGTCAACCAAAGAAGCCAAACGTGATCTGCTAAGTGTAAATTTGCTGTTATGCTAAATGCTATGTCCTTTTAAAGAAATTAGAATAGAGTTAAGAATTTTAATAATACCAGAAAAGGCATCAATTCGGCTAGCAATGCTCAATTTATTTGAAAGAAAACGAGAGGCACGTCCTTTGAACTGCCTGCCGGCACGGCCAATGAACGTTGAATGATATATGAGACCATATTTAGGAGTGCTTGTTTTGGTCTTCATTGCTCTATAAGAGTAAATTAACAAAATGAAATAACAATAAGCTATAGGTATAAAAATAGTTACCTGAAAAGGGCTTTTTCTGCACCCAAAATTTGAACTGTAGATGCAGGACATTTAGCTAAATTTGTCAATGAACCAGCTTTGGAAATAAGTCTAGCCCCTACTTGTTCACCAATTAGAGCGGCCATGTTAGGTGCAACAGTCCCCATTTTGTTTTTCAAATACTCTGATAGACTTTTTCTGTACTCGGATAATGATACGACACGGTTGGTAAACATCAATACATTTGTTAGATCAACCGGAGAAATATCCATACCTGAAAAAGGGAATATTTTAACCTAAGAATATCAATCATGGTTAATTAATCATTACCCATCGATGATTTGGCAGCACTCAAGATCGCTGCTGCTTTCCCTGCATCCATTATGATCTCTTCAAGACCCTCCATTTTTTCTTCAGTAAGTTGCTTACGATCACCAACATACTTCACTACTTTAGCGTACAAGTAGTTTTCGGGTACAATCTTGTAAAGTTCTGGGAAATGGTAGGAGTACCATTCTCTATTGCATAAAACAAATTAAGATTTAAAATTACGTTACCGATTATTCCAATATGTATATTACCTGATACGCATCGAGTAAGTGTTCAGATCTTTGTCTAACTGATCAAGCAATGAAACACTGTGTATGATCATGTTATCTACTTTATTGACGTTGAACTTTACTTTAGCTCTAGAATAGCTATGACCTAAACCCAATTGAGCAATACCTTCCAATTTTGGCGCAAATCCTTTCATGAGAGATGGAAAGTGGTATCTAATACCTACATAATATCAATAACAAAACCAAATACTTAGTAACATTTGAATAAAATTAAATAATTTTGCATAAATACTTAAAGAATCAATAAATTAAGTAATTAATATTACTTACCTGAAACATAAAAACATATTTTATGATTTAAATGAATATTTTTATTTTATAGAACTTTAAGAATTATTATTTTCCGTTAAACATTTTAAAGAAAATCATTAAATTAAAGCTTTAAAGCATGATACAATTAAAGTTTTTTGTAAATTGTTATATCAAAGCAAAAAGAAAATTAAACAAAACAGACCTCTCAATATCTCGAGCACAAATCCAGTATGTTGTATCTTGAGCCCGAGTTTTTCATTAATGCTCGCACCCAATTTTCCATCAGCAACTCCCAAAGTGACTTTTGACAATTTACCCACTTTAGGTACATTGGTTTCTAAAAATATTTGCAGACTCTCCGGCAATACACCTATGAATGTGATAATAAACAACTTGATGAAACCAGGACACGGCAGACGGACGTCAGATTTTATTGTTTTGTACCTTCAGAGATGCTGTTGATGGATTCCAATGCATCAACTGACGTTTTGAAAGGAGCAAATGCCAAAAGCTCAATGATTTTGGTGAAACGCTGCAAATCGCGAACAGATTTTTCAACTTCTGATAATTCTGAACCTATTTCTTCAAATTCTTTTACTTTAAACAGTGTGAAGCCGGTGGCATGCTCGTAAAGGACTGTTAGTTTCGCCTGCGGAAATGAAGATATTTAGAACGTAAAATTCTACTAAATCTAGTATTTAAGCTTAAGCCGAACAATTAGGCGCTCAAAATACATCCATAAAATTGAATTTATTTTAATCAGTAAGTTTCTGTCAAGTTTAATATTATAATTTGATAACATTTTTCGAACTTTCATAAAATACAGTTCAGGTAATATAATATAACCATTCTATTATAAACATAATAAATAGTTAAAACAAACAGGTATGCAGATAATTCAATAAAAATTTTATTTCAAATTTTAAGTAATATATATTTCAACGAATGTCGGATATTTTATTCAATACATCTTTATATTTTTTTTAAATAAATACATTTTTTAAAGTACACTTACAATATAACAAAAATATAAAACATACATTAATAGCTATTTTTTTTTTTTTTTTTTTTTTTTTTCACTAAAGAATACTACACATTACTGTAAACCAGTATGAAAATATTGATATTAGTAACATTCGTATTATTTATTTCATAAACAGAAAAATAAACTTATACTTAGGTTGGTTATTATTAAATATACAAATTCAATAAGATGGAATACAGGTAGTTTAATCTAATTGGTAAGTAGATAAGTACTATTAATAAAATAATTAGTAGTATATTATATAATATATAGGTACTTCAAAAATAATTTTATATAAGAAAATATTTAAGTTTGTTTTGATTATTTAACAATTTCTTTTTATTCTAAATTGAACTGTACAAGTATAATTTCCCATTTACATTGTTTGAAATAAATAATAAGAGTATTAAAATCTAAAAATTAAAATAGAGGCGATTGATTTCTAACTTTGCAACTTGTTTACTAACCTAACCGCCAAATATCTATTAATATAATGTACCTACAATGTATTATAATTAAAAAGTAAATTTTTACAAGATAAAATGTATGTTATAAATCAGGTTAAATGCTAAATTTTAGATTATGTCTGTGCATAGGATTAAATGTACACAGGTCTATTTAATTTTAAAAACAGAATTAAAAAGTAGATACATTTATGCCAACATTGAATGGCTTTTCAATTAAATAACAGTGTAATAAAATAACGAGGAAAAAATGTGACCTTTGTTATTGTAACAAATACTTTGTTGCAAAATTAAAAAAAAAAAAAATTGAAATAAAATAAGATATAAAGCTAGTCAACTAAAAAAAAAAGCAATGAAGAATTATTATAATTATTAGTACACGTTTCTGTTTACAAAAAATAATATTAACTAATACAACTTGTGAGCACAGTGGCAGATCCAGCCAGGGGAGGATAATATAATACAGGATTTTATTGCTGTAGATTTTCTTTGTTTTACACTGTATTTAAACCAATTTTGGAACTTTTTGTACATTTGCACTTTTGCCACCCCCCCCCCCCCCCCCCAAAAAAAAAAAAAAAAGATTAAGCCCTGGATCCACTACTGTGCGAGTAGTTATAGATAACTTATTGGTAACCATTGCAAATCAATTTAGCAAATAGCAATTATTATATTGTTTTAGATATATTCAAAAGTTGAATACAGGCATTTAATTATTGTATTACTAATACTACAACGTGTAGGTATAGATAAGCTAATGTTATGTTTAACTATCAAGTATAAGATAAAATAAATATATTTACACGTGTTAAATTATTAATTTATTTTTATTTTTTAACTAGCAAGTTAAAAATATTGTTCATTATTATTGTACCTACTAGATAATATTTGTTGGTACCTAATATAATAGATAAATAATTTGGTTTAAATTTAATGAATTTTAAGCATATTATCCAAATCAATAGACAATAGTACAATAAAAGATATATGTGGTTGTACAATTATTAAGAACCAGTCATATTTTATTTTGTAATGGCAAGCAGCTTTCTTTTTAATGGTTTATTAAAAATATAAATACAAGATTAGTGGATGTTTCAATGAATTAGAAAGGGTAAATGGTAATCCAGGACGAATAGAAAATATTATAACAACTTGTTTTTAAGTTGTTTTAATAATTCATTAAAAACAAATAAATGACCATTTGATATTTATTAGTACACATTTTTTTTAAACATAGATAATAATGCCAGCAAAAGAAAGGAATTATGTTCTGATGAAGGCCAACAGATAAAAAAAATAAAATAAAAATTTAAACAGTAGCCTAACTACTTTATATTTCAAAAAATTACTCCAAACATATAATTATGTCCTAAAACTATTCACATCAGTTCACATGGAAAAATAATTTACGTAAAAGCGAAATAGAAGAAATTGATTTAACTTCTACAAATTTATTCGATCACAATTTTTATAATATAACCATATTAAACATATTAATTAATTACCTAGCAAAAAAGGTTAACTAAAAAATACTATTAGGTAGGTATAGTTTTTACTCTACCTAAATAGAATAATGTTAACATGTTATCATTATTTGTCAATTGTAAGTTTAAAAAAATAAAATCAATAAATTGTATACATATAACTCATTAATTTTTACTTCTGGATGATACCAACAGTTTTGTAAGTGAAGAAGCTTCGGGAAACAAATTGTGATAGTTTGTTACAGGCACATACGCTGCAGTAATTACACGTCCACCAAACCATCGACCATGTAAAGCTGCTACAGATGCAAGTGCAGTTTCAATTGTTGTACATTTGACGTATACATTGCCCTGTGGAGATGCTTTATCCACATACACATGCAAAACACCGCCATGTTTGTTGCACTCTTCAATCACATCATCTCTAATCTCAGTTTCCCAAGTAGTATTACTATCTACGTCTTCTTTGTTTGGATCAAACATGTTGGCTAATAAAAAGCATTGGGTTGCAATTGGAGGAGTCACCTGAACAGTTGGTGCGGCTGGAGCTGCCTGCACCCCAGAGGCAACTTGAAGCGCATTGGCTGCAGCCTGCGGAATTGGGAATCCAGTACCTTCTGCAAGTTTGTACATCAGTTGCAATCTACCAGTAGCTCCCAAATCATAACCAGCTCTGTCCAACTCGTCAACTTCAAAAGCAGTTTTGTCATACACAGAATGGTTTTCAGTTACATGACCCACCTTCATGGGCCGGCCAGCTATTTCAAATCCATTCAAATGTTCAAGGGCTTTTTTAGCATCTTCTGCATTACGATATGTTAAAAATCCATAGCCTTTGGATCGGCCTGTTTCAGTGTCCATCATTAACTGTATGTTATCAACGTGGCCAAAAGGTTCAAATATTCCTCTCAACATTTCTTCAGTGATGTTGTAGTGTAAAGAACCAACGTATAATTTCATTGGTCCATAATGTGTACGCTGTACCATATTTGGCATTGAATTAGCCATACGGTTTTTTTCAGCCTGAGTGGGTTGAACAACAATAGGAACGCCTAAAAGCTTCTGACCGTTTAGACCCATAGCAAGTGGAACAGACTCGGGATCTTTAAATTCTATGTAAGCAATACCCTTAAACCGACGAGTTTTATTACAAGTGATCATTCTAACATCCCTGACTTTGCCAACAGATGAAAAAAATTCTTCTAAATCTCTAGCTCGAATTGTTTTTGAAAGTTGCATACAAAACACCGTCCTAGCATCTCTTTCCTCAGGAGTTAACATACTAGCTGGCGGCACTTTGGACGCCAGAGGAGATGGTTTTCTACCGTAGCGCGGAGGAGGTAAAGGTGGTCCATATTTTGGTAGTTTGATAGGAGACCGTGTACGACTTCTTTTGTCTTTAGAAGTGCGTCGACGCGAATGTCGGTCTCTGGAGCGACTACGATGTCGGTCCTTAGAACGACTTTTTCGTCGATGCTTGCGGTCGTCTTTAGACCGACTGTGTTTGCGAGCTTTGTCGCGCGACCGAGATCTAGTACGATGGCGACTTTTACGGGACTTGTCTTTACGTGATTTTTCCTCAGTGCCGTTACTCTCTTTTGGCTGCGCTTCTGGCTCTTTTTTGTTATAGGGTGCTTCAAGCAACGCTTCGATGTCAAAATCGTCCGCCATTATCAATTTGACTGGAGATGGAAGGAAACGGCAGGACAAGATTGCGTAACAAAACAAATAGTATTAGTTCGGCACAGGTCACGGACTTAACTACGTATATGTAAGTATATGTATATATAAATCTATATGTATTATATTGTGCGTGGTGTGACGGAGGTTTTATCGTCCATCTACGTGAAACGACAACTGGTGTGACGGGGACGGTGATTATGCAACAGTCGTAATGGAGAAATAATTTATAACGTGTCCGGCCGAGATTTGACCGTCAGCCTAGCAACGCGCGCGTGCACACACACACACACACACTCAAACACGCGCGCACATTCACACACATGCGTTATTGCAATAACACGCGAGCTCGGTGGGTTTTCCGACACGGAGAAAATTCCGGAAAACGAGAACTCACAAGGAGTTTGAGAAAAGTGCACAGAGAGCACGCGCCGGGTCTCCGAACTCGGCCTCGGCGGTCAACGGGATGAGAGTCGAAAAACGTGTCTCACGGCCCGACGATGAGGTGCATAATCACCGAATTATCGTGCGCGTTTATCGCGGGGCGAAAACGTAAGCAAATCGTAATAAAATAATAATGTCTGTTCAAGTGTGGTTCAACTCACCATTGCCTTGGCGTGCGGAGTGAATTCGGGTGGAAGGATTTCGGGCGGACTCTTCCGTCCGGCGGCTGCTCGTCTGCGACGTACACACTACTCGTGTTGCCGGGACATCTTTGAAACGATTACAAAACAATTATTGTGAACGTCGTGTGGGTGACCGACGAACAAAAAAACGAGGTGTGAAATTAATGATGCGCCGAAACAACGTGTTCGGAACGCCTGCTGGAGTTGTGAATTCTGTTGTGGTACGGCGGTCGGCGGAACGGACATGCCAGGGCCACTCGTGCGACCGGTTGATGTTGGCGACGATATTGTGGTAATGATGCCGCGTCGCGCCACCGTACCTGAACCTTGGTCACGGTTATTGCTGTCGGTTTTTCTGCGATGGAATGGACAGGGCGTCGTGTTTGCGCGGCGATTTAAAATCTTCGGTCGAAATAAAATATAGTGATTATTATAATATAATATTTTATATTATGTCGTCCGGTCGCCGTCATGTGTTTAAAATACTTTCAAGAAAAGTAACTCAGTACCTTTGACTACAATGTGTCAATGTAAGCATATCATAACAAACAGTATAAGAATTGAAAAATCTCATTCACAAAACGTTTTTTAGTAATTGTAATAAAAAGGGTTTCCTCTGATGCAACAATGATAAATGTTTTAATCTGTTTTCTTTACCAAGGTGTATCAATTCACCTTGTATTAAACATACATCGTTAGTCAACGGCTGTGTAGAATTTGGAAACCATTTTGTTGGTGACAATAGATGGCGCCGCTAGACGTTGTCTACAATATCATAGCATTTTACCCGGGAATCCGTACCCGACTCAACCCGAGCCATGTATAGTCACCAACAGTGGCGTATCCATGGTGGGGGGGTCAGAACCCCCCCCCCCCGGAACCTGCGATGGTAAATTAACTTTTACATGAAACACGGTTATTTCTTTAACATTTTTATATTTTAGAATTTTGAGTTGGAAATTATATTAATAGTTTGAATAAAGACTATAAACGTATTATAAACACACATACAAGTCATAATAATATTAAATTATGATCATATTTACTACTTTGATCATTTTTGCTTGGAAACATATATTATTTAGGTTTTCTACAACGGTTGATTCTAAATCGGTCGTCTGGTCCCGATGACAGCGATAAAAGCGATATCATTATCTGTGTTCAAATTTTATTTTAGGATACCTATTGCATTCGCGGCTCGCCGATCATTTAACACGAGCACATTATTGTGGAAAACTAATAGTTGTTATAGTTAATAGTTGGTCGTTGCCTGTTGGTGTCTCACTGTTTTACTTAATATACCTAATATCGTTTATTCGTTTATATTTGACATATTTTGTATTCCATTTTATTTGTTTTATTTTAATTTGACATCATTTTAAGACGTCTAAACATTCCACTATGGTAAGTTATTTTTAACATTTAATTTTTAGTATACCTAAATGATTGGACAGACAATATTTTAATAACTTATATTTATGTTCTAAGTTTAGTTCCTAGTTTCCTAACTTTAATAGTTAGGTATAAGGGCCGTTTCACATGTATGAACTTAATTAATGTAAACTAAAAACGAGCGCGGACGATGCGTCGCGTATGATACACGCCCATGTGAAACGGCCAAACTCATAAACTATTCGTCTGAAATTTGATTTTTATTCCGAAAAATATTCTGCTTCGAAATATGAAATTAAATTATATATTATACTTAATATCTTATTGATTCCCTAAATTGTTATTATTATTATTATTTATTATTATAGGCAAATTCTCTAACAAATAAGCAGACTAGAAAAATTAACTCTTTTTTTTTGCCTGATTCAAAAAAACTAATGTCAACCAGACTTAAAAATACCGAGATCAATACAAATAATAGTCAAAATGATAATGATAAGATTCCCGTTCAAATAATTCAAAAGGAAATAATTTGTAGATCGACCGATATCGGAGAGATTATCAATAAAAAAAGTAATTTTATAAATACGGTTTCAGATATTTGGGTACCAGATGATTGTTATATCTTTCCTAGTAGTGGTAAGAGAAATTTAAAATTTCAACGGTGTTGGTTTAAACGATGGAATTGGTTGGCATATTCTGAAAAAGATGATGGAGCGTACTGTAAATATTGTGTTTTGTTTGCTGGAGAGGGTGGAGGTGTTGGAAAACAAAATTTTGGTAATTTGGTGAAGAAACCATTTAAAAACTGGAAAAATGCTATTGAAGTATTTAATAATCATACAAATTGTGAATATCATAAAACTTGTATTCTAAAAAGAACATGTGCCAAACAAATTTTAGAAAAAAAAGTTGAACCTATAGATATCCAAATAGATTCGGGAATAAAACGTAAAATAATTGAAAATAGAAAAAATCTTATTCCCATCATTGAAACAATCATTTTTTGTGGTAGACAAAATCTTTCTTTAAGAGGTCATAGAGATAGTGGACCCTTGAATTTAACAGAGCCTATAATGAAAATGATGGACATTTTCGTTCATTGTTGAGATTTCGTGCTAATAGTGGTGATGTAGCATTAAAAACGCACTTAGAAACCTGTTCTAAAAATGCTTCCTATACAAGTCCAATGATTGCTAATGAAATAATTTCAACGTGTGGGGACATTATTTAAAAAAAAATAGTTAATAAAATTAATGAAGCAAAATGTTTTTCGATATTAGCAGATGAAACATCTGATATTTCTGGTATCGAACAATTTTCTTTGTGTGCGAGGTATTTTTATAATGGTCAAATTAATGAAGATTTTCTACTAATTGTTCCGGTAACTGATGTCACGGGTAAAGGCCTTGCTAGTACACTGTTAACTTCGCTTGATTTGATTGGGATAGATTACAATTACATGATTGGCCAAGGGTATGATGGTGCTGCCGCAATGAGTGGTGTATTTCATGGTACCCACGTTTATGTCCAAGAAAAATGTCCACTAGCAATATACGTACATTGTGCATCTCATAGTCTGAATCTTGCTATTTCTGATGCATGTAATATTACTTCAATTAGAAACTGTTTAGGAAGTGTTGAGTCAATTTATAATTTTTTTAACTCGCCAAAAAGACAAAATATTTTAACTACATCTATTCAAAATATTGTACCTATTTCATCTCATACAAAATTAAAACAATTATGTCCAACCATAGACTATGTGTCCAACACGTTGGGTTCAGCGCCATGACTCGGTAATAATTTACCTAGAGTTACAAGATGCTGTGATTGATGCTCTAGAAAAAATAAGCAATTGGCCCGATAAAAATACATCTTCATCAACAAATCAATTGCATTTTGTGATTAATAACTTTGAGTTCCAGATTACTATACACATAATATCAACAGTATTTTGTGTCATTATTCAATATTATCAAAGTAAGGATTTAGCCCCCCAAATTCCAAACGCTATTTGCGCCTATATGCTCTACACTTATAAGTGCTGGAGAATATACCAGATGCAAGTACTATAGAATCACTCTATTACCACAGAATAGATAAAATCTATTTCATCTATTCTGTGCTATTACGTTCCTATCCATGTGTTCGGAGGGCTCTCGAGATCGTGTATACACACCGTACAATATAGTTTTATGCAAAATACACATAATATAATGTAATATCTGTAATCAATATACAATTTTATATTTAATGCCTTGTCTGACTCGCAGTTGTCTGTGGGTTATGCTGTAACAGGTTTAGGTGATACGAAGTATACTTAAAATACGCAAATCGAAATAATGAACATACTGGTTATAGCTTATCACAAGAAGTCCTGCATGTTGTCGCTTGTAGGATTCGGTATTGACCGTATTGGGAAGTTGTTACTTAGGTGGCTGGTGCTCATGCACTGGTTTAAGGAACGGCACAGACATGCTGATCAAAGAGTGGTAGGCGGATTTATCAAAAGGTAACCGTGAGCCTGGGAACAAGATTATTCTTCGACAGAGACCCTTTTTTACCCTTCCTTTTCTCTGGCGGCATATAAGAAAGTCACAACGTTTTACCGTTATAAGTGGGTGCCGATTTCTTGCTATTTCGACTGAACGAATTCTCGCATATATCACACAGATAAAGCATTTCTTCCGTGTGTGTCCGCTGATGTGATTTCAGATAATTTCGATGTTCGAAAATAGTGTTTGCACCTTTTATCTGCTAGTCAGCAATGTCAAAAGTTAAATTATTATTATTCGTTATAAATGTAGTAAAATGTATAATAGTATAATAATTTGAGATTATACTTCCCTCGTGTTTTCCCAATGGCCAATTGAAATCTAAATTGGCAATAACATTGAACATATTTTTAAATAATTAAAAATAATCTTCTAGTTTAAATCGTGAAGAAGCGTATTTATCGTAAGATGAATGATGATTTAAATCGGTGGTGGGTAGTTGGTGGTTGTTGGTTGACATCCCACAGCAGTGTTCACGTGATGTCCGATGTCAATTTTATTACTATTATACATTAATTATACTCCAAATTACAGAAACGTGTGCATAGCATATTATACAATAATTTTGTTGCTGATTTAATTTAACTAAAAAATGAACATTACTGGTGAATACGTCACATTGTCCTTTGACCAGTCAAGCGAATAAGGACACTAATATAATAATATCAGTACGCGTAGTAGTCCGTGCTTACAAGTCACAAACTTACACTAAATTTTACAATTTTGTATCAATGAAACATATTTGTAAATAGACCACGATTTAGTAGATACCTATGTAGATACTATCTTAAATCGTGATATAGACAGACATTAAATTCGTAGTATGATTATGATAATGTCATTATTTTAATACATTATTTAGAACTTCTCAAGATTGTAAACAAAAATACGTTTTCTGATTTGAAAAAAAAAATGTCTTTTTTATATTTTGAATTACTCTAAACGAATAATAATAATATTAATAGGTACAAATCAGGAGCCCCCAATTACCATAATTAAGCCGGGGCCCCGTTCGCAATTGAGGACTGAGGTCCGGGCCAGCCCGACTCTGCTTACAGGGAATAGAGTATAGTAGGTACTAGCAACGCCAGATCTAGTATTTAACCCCGGGCCGGCCGTAAAAATATCATAATTACTAAGGGTGTACATTTTGTTTTTATTTCATTACACGTCATGTAGAAGAAAAATTAATTCAAAAAAGAAAAATTATAATAGTGTCACTTGCAGTCTTAACTCTGAAGGTGTTCAGTGTCCCCCTCTTTCGAAATATTATTTGTCGTTTAGTTGTCTGAAAAGCGAGGGATGAGACTTTATTACTACCAAATTATAGAAAAATTAAATATATCTACATAATAATATATAGGTACATAAATTAATAGATGCATACATACATATACATAATTTAGTTATTTTTCGTTATTGCATTTACAGAGTAACAATGAATACAATAACTAGTGTTTTGAAGCCAAATTGGAGGGTTTACGCATTTACTTTGTGGTGAATTAGCATATTTGCGAATACCCTGAAAAATAGTAAGTACAAATACTTTTCGTATACCTTAATCTTTTTATAAAAATGTAGCAATCCGTATTCTGTATTGTTATTTATTGGTGATAAAGACTTAATATTTTTTTTACAGATCAAAATCTATACCACTAAAATATTAAAATTATTTTTAGGTATCTTAAAAATAAAAATAAGATAGCCTCAGTCCAATTGTTTTACACTGAAAATAATTCAAGTTAATACAAATCAAAAATATAATAATAATTTATGACATTTAATATTTATTTAAAAAAAAATAATGTTTAGTATAATAGATCATAAAATTGAATTTTTAAATTTTACATATCCAATTATAATATTGTATATTTGCTGACTAGATTGTATTGGTAAAGTATTAAATAGCAAATGTCATATTCACTATAATTTTAATATAAATATTGAACAATTCAACTATTTAATACTTTTTAATGACTAGTTTATGAATTATAAATAAAACACCATAATATAATCCCTTAATAATTATTACTTGAAGAAGTATTCATAACTTTTTAACATTAAATATAACTTAATATTATTTGTAAAATAAACTGTTTGATTAAAATGTAAATTAAATTGTATATAAATTAAATCAAAATATGTATTCAGTATTTTTTTTAAATAAGTTTGTGAGATCATAACATTCAAAACCTTAGTTTATGCAGAGCTGTTCAGTTTCACCAAATTCAGTAAACATTTCACCATCCATTGTATAACTTATCACATATTTTAACGGTATAATTTCCTATAAAGTAATCCAATCAATATTAATATTTAAAAAAATTATCGCTTATATAAATGACTAACTTTATTTAGAGTTGCAACTAGTATGATTTGTACAATAGTTTCTTGAGGTAAAAATGCATTATAAATAGGAAGATTGGTTCTTGATTGTGGTAATATACGTAACCTACAGTCCTAATAAAAATAATAATATTTAATAATACATTATATTATTGCTTATGAATATAATACGTTATTATTTTACTTTTGGAACAACTGGTTGGAATGAAAAATTAAATAATGGTAGTTTACATTTGCTTCTTGTCGTAACAACAAAAACTGTAACATCTTCTCTTGGTTTATTTGCAGCTAAATGTAGTTCTGTACTAATATCATTCTTATCAAATAAGCTCACAATGATGGAATCAGGACCTTAAATTATTTTAAAATAAAATAAAATAATTTCATTAAGATTGATAAAAATACTTAAAAATATTAGTATATTTTATAGATATATAATAATACAAAATCATAAAATGTAAAAAGTTAAATCTTTGTACGCACATGGAATAATGTCTTCAAGTTTAATATTAATATCACCAAGAGGCTTTATCTGAAGACTATAGTTTTTTGGTTCAAATAATATTGAATCATGTGTGCCTGACAATGGTTCATCTGACATCTGACTATTTTTTTTAATATTATCTGAACTCAATTCTGCATCTGTCAAATTAAATGGTCTGTAAAATAATAATTTATGATTTATGTTAATATATATATATGTTTACAATTATTATAGAATAGTAAGTTACTTGTCATCTATTTTAGTTTCATTAGGTTTATTCAAAATAACTTTTCCAAGAATATTTAATTCTTCGAATAGATCTACATTCAACACACTGTCCTTAATTTTTTCATGTTTTTGAGAATCTACAACTTCTGAAAAATGGATGTTACAATTTTATTTAAACTATAGGTAAATATTAACTATTTATACATTATAGAATAAACTTACCAGGCAGCGGAGGAGTAAATCCTTTTAAAGGATGCGACATTTGCAAAAAATCATCTAGTTCCTTAACATTTGCAGATCCATTATTTGAAAAGTCATTCCTTTCACAATTAGATTCACTTAAAAAGTCTTTTTTCCCTATAATTATTTATTGAAACAATGAGTCAATTATCAATATAATTTTACTTTTCCTTATTGGTTTTAAACCTAGTTTTATTGTTAACTAGCTGAACCTGTGCACTTCGTTGCCCATTAAGTGTACCAACTATATGTGACTCAAACTTCGTTCAATTCGTTATTTAATATTCGGTGTATGGTTTCAAAATTAATCTTAACTATTCCGTTGCCCGGAATAAAAATTTTGAATCGCAGCAGTACATTATCAAGTAGGCAATCTACCTGCGGTAGATTTTGGACCCTGTGCTGTATGTACGTTAGTGTATGATTTAACTCTAAAGTATCAAAGTTATACCAAGTTTGTCGTATTCTACCTATGGTGGATTGATATAATCAATTAATACAAAATCCTAACCTAACCTAACCGTACTAAAATCAGATGAATAAACGCAAACGCATACAAAAAAATTCATTCAAATCGGTCTAACCATTTAGGAGGAGTTCACTCACAACACATGTACAGTAGAATTATTGCCCTTAGCAACACATTCTGCGATTCATTTTTATATTATATGAAATCAACAAACATGTCCGATTAATCAATAGCAACCAATATAATATAATGCACTGTTGCGCCACTGTTGTATTTTTGTAATAAAATAAAAATAAAAATTATTGTGTCACATGCAATAATTAATGATCATAGGTAACTTAATACTCTGCACAAAACACGATATACAAATTTAATTTGTGTATCAGTTGACAAAAGTAAACTCAGTAGAGTAGGTAACAGAAAATCCAAGAAAAACAACACTTATGACATTTGACAGTTTGTTGATGTTTCAATTTTCAACTTTTTTAGTAAAAATGTACATCTTTAAATAATATACATACACAAATAATGAATAAAAAATGTAATGGCATTGTAAATTGTTCATCTACCAAATCATTATAATTTTGATCGTTCATTAACAGAGAGCTCACAAATAATCGACTACTATAGATGATGTTCTTGATCAGTGATTAAATTGCCATGGAGACGATCAATATTATATTATCCATATTATAGTAAGGGCTGTTTTAAAAAGAAAAGGGCTATTTTTAGGGTCTTCCCAGCAATTATTCAAATTTTTCTCGCTGTAAAAACTATCCTTGGACTTCAACAAACATTAAAAAAATAATTGGGCAAATTGGTCCAGGCGTTGTTGAGTTATGCGCTTACCAACACATTTTGCGATTCATTTTTATATTATGTATTTAATATACAAAACCAAATTATTTGAATAAAAAGCAATTATTTTAAATTAATGATAATATTAGGAAAATATATATATAAATCTTGTGTACATATATTTTACCTGGTGAAACAGATGACATACTAAGGTCTAACAAATATTCCTCATTTTCTTGATTAATTGGTTTCTTATTGTTCAGATTATCTAAAACTTCATTGTATATTTTTAAAGTTTCATTTACTTCATAATTAAGTTTAATTATTTTTCCTGAAAAACAACAATTTATTGTTTAGAAAGTTATAACATATTAAAAAGATAATATTATTTTTTCTAATTTCAAATTTACTATTTGGTAAGAATTAAATGGATGGTAGACAGCTGTATTAAAGACATTAATAAATTATGAAATATAAGTTTTTATGAGAAAAATATTGTTATAAATATAGAAATTGAAATAAATATTTGCTCGATGCAGGATTGGCAGGCAATGGAAAACAATTTTAAGATAATATTCAAGAATTATACAGCTTAGTAGTCAGTACAAACATAACAACTTACTTATAGCTAATGGTTAATACAGTGTACATATTCATTTATAGGTAAGTTATTGATATTGTATTGCGATCAAATATTAATAAAAACCAAACCATAATAAAGATACTTACTAACAGTATCCTCATTTTCTGGAATTTCTAGTGATAACATTGTTTGAACTTTTGGTTCCAGTTGTTTTACAGTAGTATACAACTCTTTAATAAGTTCTAAATCATTTAACGAACCAGAACCATCACAATATGATTTGAGCATTTCTGATAGTAATTTAACATTATTTGAAGTTATTTCAATATCAGCCAACATACTACTAATTCTTTCTGCTTTCTGCTCTTCCTATATTATAATATTAATATACTATTACAACTTTACAATTGTAGTTTTTCCACAGACATCTATTTTATATTAGATAGCCGACTCCCCATGTTATTATACACTCAAAGTTAGTCGCCATATGCAGTTAGGGCAATGTTTACAAACTGATGTATTTGCCAATATGATAATTGATATGTTTGATAACGAATATTGGTTATCTTGCTGACATAAATTATATAAATTATCGCAATAAGAAATATTTGTAACTCTATCTCCATATGGCCGCTGGGCGTCATTGATTTGAAGCGAGAGTCGGCTGTCTAAATTAATATAGATATCTGTGAGTTTTTCTTACAAACCTCTTCAACCATAGATTTAATTAATTCGTTAGCAGCTTTGAGGTCTTCTGATTTTTTACTTTTAAGCAACTTTTGCAGCAATAATGATTTTTCTCCATTCAAAATTGATACTTTATTAGAATCCAATTTAGAAGCAGAAGTTGCTCTTGATGGCATATTTTCAAATAAAAAATCCTATAGTAAATATTAAATATTAAAAATTTGTTAAATATTTAAATTATAAAACATTACCTTTACTACACCTTGTTTTTTTAACATGTCTAAGGCATCTTGTATCTTAATTTCTTTGGGAAATTGTGATGACCATAGGCCAAGAAGTTCAATGATTTTGTTTTTTATTAATTCTGGTGTATGGATTCCATTGCAGTTGGGAGATACTAAACGTATAAGTTCGTTAAGGAAACGGAATTTCCCAACTTCAGCTTGAAAACTGGCACTACCGGTCTGCATACATATGTCTAATAACTAAAATACATTTCATTATAAAATAATTTTGGATTTGATTTAATTATTGAAAATGTCAAATATACATGAAGGGCTTGTAAAGCTTCCCATTCCTGCATTGAATGAATTTTAGCTAAAATACACTTGGCCGCTAATGGTGCACATTCTGGATCTCTTTGCACAAAACCACTAAATGCAATCATTGCAGCACTATCAATTTTTTCATTGCTATTTTTTGTCGCTCTTTCTAAAATCAATATAAAATAATTACAAATTAACTGATTAATTTAATTTTAATCGTTATGTACATTAATATGTTTTGTTAAATTGTTAATATGGTATTATCATATGACAATAGGTAGTTTTTTTTTTTATTCTTAATTATTTAACTATTTAGCACAATAATTAGTGGACAATGTTTCTACCAAATAATAACTATTCCAGGTATTTGTTTCATTTGTATATATATATTACTTGATGTTAACTGCTATTTCTTCAAGTTTTTGGTATTAGTCTGAACTCGAATTGTAGGTCTATAGTATACTACTTTTTTAGTTTTTTTTTTTAGTATAAATTAGTGTCACCATCAATTATTATCAAAATAGAGAAAAGACATTTTTATATTATTTCAAGTCATATTTATTTTAAAGATGTAATATTCATTATTTTCTTCTTTCTTACTTAGATTATTTTTACAACTGCGCCAAACTGGTTGAACTAATTTTTTTGTTTTTATTTCATGTATGTTTATAAATTGTACGCATACATAAATTAGGCATCTCGCTAGGAACATAAATAAAACATTTCAAAGTTTTTTTGTTTTTTTTTTTTCAATTCAGTATTTCTACATCTGTTTTTTCCCTTTTCATTAAAGTTGTTTGTTTCCTTTGCTAGGACAAAATAGGTAGTTATTTTCTTACACAGCGCTTTTATACAAATGTAAACTAAAAAAAAAACAAAGTCATAATTGTTTATTTTAATACAAAAATAAAATTGTATAAATATAAATATTAAAACATGTTACTAAAAATTAATAGAAGTGTCCAAAGATTTTTAAATTTCTTAAATTATTAGTATTACTTTTATCCTGGAACAATAAAAAATATTTCAGAAGACTATACGCAACCTCATATATTTTATCTAATTATAAACTTTTATAAAATTAAATACTTTATTAGGAAATTAATACTATTTATAATAATTTTTGCAATTAGTATGCTGTAAAAAACGTAGTTTCCTAGACACTTCTAAAACAATAGTCACTTAATATTATTTGCATAAGCCAAGTAGTAGATCAGTTGCCAGTTGGTTAATTATTAGCTTATGCATTACAGAAGTAAAATTTTCATGCTTGAATTATGTGCTATTTTATAGCATGTTAAATTTATTACACAGGTAACTTAGATTAGGTATATATTATAATATATTAGGTATAATAGGTACTATTCATATATTTTACTAATTGACAATTGATAATTAAATGTCTTAAGAACTTTTAAAACGAAAAATTTAAATAAATAACATATTTTAATTATAGAATTCAAATTAAACATACTTTCAATGGCAATAGGTACATAATGGTATAGATAAGCGGGTGGTTCTTTTAATTTGAATTAGTCAATCTTCATAAAGGCTAATTAGTAAATATTGCTATTATACTTACTAACTAATAACCAAAAAGATTCAAATATATGATTTTTTTGTACGAGTTAAATAGCTCAACCAGTTCTTTTGATGCTTTTAAAATATTATTCCATTTATCATATTATACTTTAGACATTTTTAGATTTTTGAATTTTTAAATTTGTAATTATTGAAATGTTTATAGATACCTATGATTAATTCACATAAAAAGAATCACCTACCAAAAAAACATGGATGTTTCAGTTACTACTATGATATGAAATACAAAACATATTTTATTTGATGCTTAAGGGGACGTTATAATGACATTTGTTGTCTCTGTCTTACAAGTGCGTAACATAGCAAATTTTAAGCTCAGAAGAACACGTTTATTTCCCGTTAGTTTAAAAATTAGAGCGAATTGACCTTTTATAAAATATAAAGGTAAGATTATTATGAAGACAATGACACAGACTTTTTATTATAATTTAATTTTAAAGCGAGTTACCTATGTGTATTTTAAAATTGTAAACTGTTTGTACATCTTAAAATACTCATAACTCCCTTTAAAATTAAAATTTGCATTAATTTTTAAGCTAACGGAGATACACGTGTTCTGTTGAGCGTATAATTTGCTATGTTACGCACTTGCAAGACAGAGACAACAAATGTGACTGTAATGGCCCCTTTAAGCACTGACAATGTTGTCTAAAATTAAATATATTTTTAGTTAACTGAATACAGCAATATCCGAGGCAACGCCTAATTTGTTTTATATATTATTTTATTTGAAAATATAATATAGGTAGGATCACAAAAAAAAAAAATAAACTATTATAATCTCATAAAAATAAGTAGGTACACTTTATAGTGGTACCTAATGTTTTCCAATCAACAACATTAATTGTTGTAAGTAAAGTTAGTAATCTTGTTGTAAAATATAAGCATATAGTAATAATTACATTATTATGGGATACATACATGTTTATATTATGATAATAATATGTTATTAAATTATCACACATAGTCAGTGTGTTATTAGTGTCTAAAGTGATATTATATAATACAAAACTAATTTACATAATACTATTTACTCACAAAGTAGAAATGTCTTATCTGTAAACCCACGAGCGTATGAGTGTATTTACGGTATCTAATTGACTTGTACATCAAACAGAATATAATAATAGTATTATGCGTTATGTAATTATTTTAACTCACCAATTAGAGCTTCTAAGCTCGTGGACACTATAATCGGATCAATGTCCATCATTGAATGACAATCATTCGCAATGTGCACTACGCTTTGGTCGGATGTATACACAGGAATAATAATATGTTGACGTAGGTAATTATTTAGAAGATGTACAGATAAGTACTAGGTAGGTACAGTGTATTGTATTGCACCCGCTCGATCACATCGCACAGTAGTTACTATTAGTGTATTTTACTCGACACATTATTAACGTCATAATCGACTGTATTGTGGCTAAAGACCTGTTACTATTTTGACTTGGGTGGCCGACGTTCGGACTTCAAAATTTGATGTACGCGAAGACGCGAAGTATGTTATTAAAAAATATTGTGTGTAGGTGTGCGTGGCTGAATGGCTGATACGAGCAGCGCCGTTATCTTCCCCTATCATCTGTATTATCATGAAAAGGAAATACATTTTCCGATTTTCATACGTCGTATCACGACAGCGATAGATGTGATATCGCCCCGTCGCCATCAACATAATAATAATTAATAATAATATTAAACTATATATAACTGAAACCCAATGGCTATAGAAAGTCTTTCAGTACAAAGTAGTTCTTTCAAACGCGTAACATACCAAATGTACGCTCAGAAATTTAATTCTTATGCCGTTAGCTTAAAAATTAGACCTATTGGCTATTATGAAACTTGACGGTAAGAACATTATCTGTGTTTTGTTGGAAGTTTTTTTACGATAATTCAGTTTTTAAGTGAGTTATACCACAGAACAATATATAGCGGTTATAGCGTGTATAATAAATGTAAATTAAAATTGCTCATTACTAATTGTTACAGTCATCTTTTATAAGCTTAGTGAGCGCCGAGCGGGTTTGTTATTTTATCAAAATAGTAAAAATGTTTTCTGCAATGTGTTATTTTTAAATCCTTGTGGTAATCTTGTTAATGGCATAAGGCCATGTATATAAATAAATGCTAATTAGTAGTTTATATATTGGTCTTCAGTATTTATTTATAAATAATTAATAATGCGTATATTAGAGGGACCAGGGGTGTGCTCGTGGGGGGGGGGGTCATGGGGTTCAACAAAAAAAACAAAAAAAGACTAGCTTCTTCAATTTTACTTGAAAACCCCCCACATACATTTTCTGAGCGCGCCCCTGAGGGGGATGGAGTGGGCGAGCGGACTAAGGCGTCGAATGCGACTATCCTAGTCACTAGCGGCTCTTTTCTCCGGGCAGCAGGGGCGGTTCGAGAGGGGGCCCTAAGGACCGCCCCCCAGGCCCAAAACCCGTATTTCTAAAAATATATTTAATATAATATATTTCTAAAAATTGTTGTTTTGTATTTGTTATTATAAGTTTTGTGAAAATTATAACTATTAGGCCTACCCCCCCAACGAAGTCTCTGGAACCGCCGCTTAAAAAAAATAATCGAATAGCACTACCCTGACCTAGGGCTGTTCGATTATTTCGATTAATCGATTATTACGACGATTATTTTTTTCATCGATTATTTTACAGTTTTCATAAAATTCGATTAATCGCCAAATAATCTAAATTCGATTAATCAATTAATCGAATTTCCGATTAATCAAATAATCGAATTTTTCGAATAAACAAGATGATTAATCGTTATTTTGACGGTTCGAATGAATTTCTATTTTTAGCACTTTGGGAATTTTTTACTCTATTCCATTTTGAGTGGGTCTGTGTTTAATTTATGCCAAAACGGCAAAACACTAATCTTCATTAAAAAAATCGATTAATCGGTTAATCAGTCATTAAAAAAAATCGATTAATCGTTTATTCAGTCATTAAAAAAATCGGTGATCGATTAATCAGTCGATATAAAATCGATTTTTGGTTTGATTATTAATTTTCGATTAATCGAAATAATCGATAAAATGTGAAATTAATAACCGAGTGGTAAAAAATTAATCGAACAGCCCTGACCTATACTGTTAATTAAAAAAAAAAAACTGTATAATATGATACTTGGTTTATTGTTTAATAAATGGCGGAATCAACATCAATAAATAACTGGCGGAATCGATAATCGGCGGAATCAATATAAGTAGATAACCGGCGGAATTGATATTAAAACGGCGGAGTCAATAAAACCCCAAAAAATTTGGTCACTTCGCTTGCATAGATATTCAATCTAACACCTTTACCTATAAAAAAAATGTTTTGTGCAAAAATGAATTTTTAGTTTGGTGAGGGGCTGGGGAAACGGCATATGAGGAAATAAAATGTATAATAAAAAATAATAATTATTATTATTTATTTAATATAAAAATTTTAATTCTTGACTTATCGTGCTATTATTATATTGTTGAAAATAACAGTAAGTAATAATAATTTATATAAATTTAAACTATTCCTATTTGGTGAATATTTTATTCTGCAAAAAAACAAAGTGTAGACCCGAGTGGGCCCCCCAACATAAACATAGACGGGGGCGGCCCCGGGGGGCCTACAGGGAAAATCTCTTTTTCCCCATGGGCCTACCCACCCCAGCACCTACCCCTTAAAATAGGTGTGGCGGCCGCATGGGTTTGGCGCCACTGCTCCGATCGACCTGAAATTTAAAAAAGTATTATCTACATACCGATCAACTCGTGTAAATCTCTGCAGGTCAATCATTTGAGTACTGGGAGGGGCGGCACGGGGGGGGGGGGAAGTTCGAAAAGTACAAAAATTGGCTAAACACAGTATAAAACATAGGGGAACTGTGGCGATTGGGTGGGGGGGACAAATGCCCCCATTGCCCATCCCTCCCATGGATCCTCTACTAGACCGACACTATAGGCATACCTATGCTTTTTAAACCATAAATATTGTCAAATTATTGTAATCGTTTTAATGTTTTTTGCGAGTTATAAATTTTTTTTAACGTTTTAAATTGAGTTTTGGTTTATTTGGTCGCGTTGGGTAGGCGATATCCCTTAGTTTTAGTCCCTGTAAATGCATTTGAATAATATAATATAGATATAATGACTACGGCGTATTCAAAACATAATTTTCCGCGTTGATCGAGGGGGAGGGGGGTTAAAATATTATTGAAAAAAAAAACTGATGTTAAATTTGTAAATGTAAGTAATCTGAGCAAAATATTGGGAGGGGGGGTGGGTCATGAACTCCAACCTTACAAAAGTACGGCCTTGCAGGGTAGTTAGTTGTAATATACTTGTACTAAATTGTATGGTTGTCATAACTATATATTATAATATAATAGTTATAGTTAAAATTATTTTAACATTGATTATAATTGCTGTAACTATTCAATATTTGTACATCAACCATTTTATATGGTTAAATTTAATATAATATAAATCTAATATGATTAAAAATGCAATAAAATTGCTATAATAAACAAATTGTTAATATATTTTCAAAATTCAAAGGGTTGGTCGGAAATTTGGTCTGGTGGCGAAACGGTGGCGGCGAAATGTCCTAGACCCCATATACCCCTACGATCGTATAGAGCATCGCCCTACTCGGCTTCTTATATGCCGCCAGAGTAAAGGAATGGTTGAAAAAGGTCTTTGCCGTCGAAGAGAAGTCTAGTTCTGGGAAATACAAAAACCTTTGATAAAATCACCTACCACTCTCTGGTCGGCATACTCGTGTCGGCCCTTAAACCGGGTCTAGGCCGATTTTTTAATTCGTGATCGTACCTTTTTGTCGGTGACAATGGTTTTATTTGGGGATGGCCGATTTTCTACGTACAACAGTCTGGCCGTTATTTATTGTTCTATAATGGTGTTCTACCCACTAAAATCTTATAGAACAATAAATAACGGTCAGACTGTTGTACGTAGAAATCGGCGGGTAGAACACCATTGCATACTTTTGTCCTTTTTGACAACACAATTGCGTATGTTTGAAGGTGGATAACAAATGCCTTTAAGAAAAGAAATGAATACGATTGCGTATGAAATTGTATGCAACGTTGTAAAATGTATTATTTTTTCCATATTATACCTAATATATATCCAGTAATATGTACACTTCTATACCTATAATACCTAATCAATATAAAATAATAAAATATAATGAGAATAATTAAATAATTTAATAAAATAATAAAATTAATAAATAAGTGAGTTTTTAATTTGATAAAATAATCAATAATTTAATAAAATCTTCAATAGATTATTTAAAAATGCTTAAATTTGAATTCCCTGACATCTATAACATACCACTTTCAGATATTGGATTACATTTCCTTGAATGTGATTGGTTCTTGAGCCCACATTTTTGGAGGAAATGGAAATCCCGGTTCAATATATTGAAGCTATAATTGTATGTAAATGTTATTCGTTACCTAACAAATAGTTATTTTACTACTGTACTATTTATTACAGATGCTACAGATATATTTTAAGTATGGACTGTTAAGTTAATTATAATTTATTAATTTGTTTAGAAATATTTTTTTTTTAATTCTCTAAACAATGTTTAAATACATATTATTAAATAGTGATTTGAAAACTCTTATAATAAATTATTTTTGGGAACATCCGAAAAAAAAATTTAATTTTACTATGTATATATTATATTACTTTTTAAAGAAAATTAAACATAAATTACAATATCCAAATATATATATCTGAGCGCACGGCAGTGCGCCAGGCCAAGTTCCGGCAATGCCAGTGCATCTTTACACGAACCAATTCGCCCAGTTTTTCTAACATAGGTATATATTTCTGTTTCCTCTTAAGATAAACTTTTTAAATTTAAAACGCAGATTAATCTCGAGTAGTTTAGGACACTGTAAGAAAATGAGCCCTTAATATTGTGCCATTTCAAAATGGGAGGATTTCAAAATTTGTAAAATTGTTACTGATTCACTCACTGATCATCAAAATTATAAGACACTTCCCGTATAGGTAGAAACGTGAAATTTGGCACAAAGGTAGGTCTGACAGTGTAACTAAAGGGAAAAATCTAAAAATTGAATTTTTTTCAAAATTAATACCGCTTCAGTGAGTGTATTTCTAAACGTATGAAGTGGCGCGTTTAGCACGCATAAACGTTTTCTTTCAAACAGCGTTACAATATGGTAATAAGGAATTGTTTGTAGTTGACTTATATATAATATATTATATTTATAAAACATAATAATGTTTTCGTACATTTATTTTATTCAAATACAAAATATACAAGAGAAAATCTACGACATACCTATAAAAAAAGTTTTTAAATTAAAAAAAAAAAAAATAATAATAATAACACGTCGTCCACGATGCTGAAGCCCGCAAAAATAAATGATATCCCCTACAAAAACATAACCGTGAAAAAATGCCAAGTTCCAAACTCCCTATCAAAAAAGTCGTCCTATCAAAGTGGTGAAATATACA
>NC_042495.1:114625448-114638993 GCF_005508785.2 Acyrthosiphon pisum
GCGATGTGTCAGTATACGATTCACTTGGTGTAATATTAAAATATAATAAAAATTTAACACAAGTCTAAAATAATAAAATGTAATATAATAGTCAATAATAAATACAATTATAATAGTACCTATATAATTATAATAATAATGCTATAAAAATGAAATACTATAATTAGGTACAGCTCTTTCTTATGTTATGACTTTCAGCCGTTCAAAAGGCCTGTTTATAGGTATACCTACATATAACATATTATTATACTAAAAAACGTTTGTTTTTATGTAATGTTCCTACCAAAGTTCAAATTATAAATAGGTATCTATATAGTAATTTCGTATGATGAATAATTTATAATATGAAACTTTTTATATTTATCTATGCAATTTGATATATACCATATTATTATCATTACACGAAAACTACTAAGTTATAGCAAAAGCCAAAAATATGATCTTCATCAAGGAACTTGAAAACTAAATTTATATATTATAACATATACATTATATAGGTATGTAAGCTTCTTTTTATTTTTCAATACAATTTTAACATATAATTTATACTTCAATTTTGATATATTTTCATTCATTTTTTTCGGGAATTTTTTTTCCTACTGTGGGACTTTTTTTACCGGGGTTTTTTTTCCGATTACCATCTAGAATCTAGAATGCCCCTGGGAGCCGCGACGCACAGTTTGAATACCTCTGATCTAGATACTAGTCTTGGTATCCGAGTAGGACGTAGGTATCTACAACATTGTATATTATTACAAGTGTGATTTTTTCGCTTATATAGTTATTGTTCAAAAAGTGGGCAAGTGGATGTCGCTCTGCTGTACAGTAGGTTACAAGTTGGTCACTGTATAATGGAAGGTATTAAATTTGAATTCAATGATATAATATCATTGTATAAGAAAAACGATTCTGAGTGTAGACGGTATGTCAGTCTAGGTATAAGACATATTATATACTTATGTATGATATTAAAAAAAAAATTGACCTCTAATAAATTCTAAATTGATCATATCACAATATATATTAGGTACCTACTTATAACGCGTTATACATCAACAAAAAATCGTGATACTATCATAGATATATAATAGTATACTTTAGAAGTTTCAATAGTATACAATCACAACAAAATAACTACCTAAAATAGTTATTCTAGGTTTTTTAAAATGTAATTTCGTTCAAATTTGAACTTAAAATAAGTATAAAAATAAACTGTGCTTATGTATTTTTTAGATTTTTTTGGCAACAGAACTAAATACTTACGTAGAATCTTGTTTTAAATTTTCAATCCTTAGACATAAAAGTTGAACATTTTATAAAGTTTTGACTACAAAATAATTATTCAATTTTAAATTGGATGAATGTTGTCGAAATTCGATCTTTAAATGCTTATAAAAAAAATTGTGCCTATGTATTTTTAATATTTTTCAACTGCTGTTGTAACAATATATCAGGAGCCTTGCATTAATTTTTCACACTTTTTTCATCAAATAAAATTTTATTGATATTTATAGAAAAAAAACTAAAAAAATGAAAACTGACAATGTCCATAAACAGTTCAAAAAAATCAAATTATTTTCAAAATTGTATGGTGTATAGAAAATAAAAATATAAACATTCCGTGAAATTTTAAGTATCTACAGTCATTCATATTTTAATTACAACAAAATAAAGAAATCGTTACATGAAAAATCGAGTGAATATCAAATGTTGTAAAAATATGAATATCAAACGCTCATAAAAATTGAATTTGACTTTTTTGTAGACATTTTTTTTTCGATAAAGGTAGACAAATTTATGAGGAATCTTGCATTACATTTTATAGTCTTGGATTTAAAAGAAAATTTTTTATGAATTTCTAACTCAAAATAATTTGGAAATTTTCGTCAAAAATACGTAAATATTTTGCCAATATTTGAACTTTAAATGCTAATAAAAAAAAAAAGTGACTAAGAATTTTTAATATTTTTCAAATGTCATTGTAACAATATAGTAGGAGTCTTGTATTAAATTTTCAAGTATTTTTACTCAACACATATAAAGTTTTATTGATATTCATAGAAAAAAAAACTAATAAAATGTTCCTAAACAGTTCAAAACAAATCAAAATGTTTTGATTATTTTATATCATGTATAGAAAATGCAAATATAAACAACCAGTGAAAATTTCATGTATCTACGGTAATTTATTTTAAAGTTACACCAAAAACCAAAGTCGATTTTATGGAAAATCGATTTTGCGTAAAAATTCCCGTTTTTCCTCAATTTTTATGTTGTTTTTCCTGGTGCTTTTGAAAACGATTGGGAATTTTAAATGTTGATCTCCCCAATGCACCAACAATATTCACTTTCCTTTCAAACAATATACTGAAGTTGAAAATCGAAGCATTATTTCGACTACTTATCGTGTACACAGACACAAAAATTTTTTTTTAAAAACAACATATTAAATTGCTAAATGATTTCAATATCATCAGATTATCATGCTCAAAGTATCAATCGATTAAATTTGGCAACGTTGGAAATAAAATAATATAATATATCGAGCAATCTCAATCATGTCACTAAAAATAATGTTTTCAATCGTATTTTACCGTAGTTTATTGATGATTTTCGCATTACTATAGTAAGCGTGTGTATTGTTTTTAAAAGCATCGAAATGTTAATAACACAATATTTAATTTTTGGATATTGAGTTGTCTGGATTTTTTGTTGTGTTTCTACTAAATGTATCATTGAATTAAAATAAATTTATAAGGTACCTAGGTAGATCATTATTATTTAATTTTGTATTTAAAATGTAGATCAAGATCATCATTGTCTTAATTTATTTAGTGAATTCTATTGATTATGCATCTGCCACTCGATTATCTTTTCTCTTTTATATAGCAATGAAAATTATAATCTATTTATTTAACGTTAATAATCTTGCTATTTAAGTTAACGGTATTTTAATATTTTAATAATAGGTACTATAAACACTAATATTACCGAAAATTGAAAATTTAGACCCTGTAACCTACGCAGGTATATAAGTTTAATTACATAATATCTTTATTTTAATAATAGTTATACATAGAGCGAAGATGGTCTAACATTTTTTGTAACCAATTAGCAATTGGTTACAAAAAACTATTTTAATTATAAAAAAGTATATTTTAAAAAGTACTGATAATTTTCAATTTTAACTTCTTTTAAAAATAACAACTAGATCCAATTTGTTACCAGAAACCTTCCTCGAGCTGATCCAAGTAATTTTTCTACTAGAAAAATTGTCATAAGAAAAAACAAATAAAAAAGGTAGGCAAGTGGATGTCGCTCTACTGTACAGTAGGTTACAAGTGGGTCGCTGCAATGGATGGTGTTAAATTTGAATTCAATGGTATAATCATAGGTGCAAATAGGGGGGGGCTTTAGGGGCTAAGCCCCCCTAAATATGTCCATAGCCCTCCCAAACATTTCCTACATTTTGTTTTAAGCTTATTCAATATTATCAAAGTAAGGCTCTATTAGCCCTATTAGCCCCCCCAAATCTTAAACGCTATTTGCCCCTATATCCGATATAATAAATCAATTATGTATAAGAAAAACGATTCTGAGTGAAGACGGTCAGTCAGCCTATGACATTACTAAGTATATATGATGATATTATTGTGAATAAAGTAATTTATATATAGGTAACCTATTTACGTATAGAACCTTATTTCAAATTTGCAATCCTTAGCTATGAAAATTGAACATTTTATAAATGTTGTCAAAATTCGAACTTAAAACGCTTGTTAAGAACCCCTGGCTATATTAGTTAGTATGATATATAATGGTGTATAATGTACAGCGGCGACTGTCTGGAATGATTGCTGCGACAGCAATTCCAGGGAAGCGTTGGCAATAGCAAGCCGTGGCAGTTGGATTTTAAAGTAGTAAGACAGAACATTGTTATTCTCGCAAGGGGGTCTATTGTCAAATCAATCGAAAAGATCGGTCGAATAACTATTTTCAATCAAAAAAGTCTCTTCGATTGCTGGTTTTCGATCGAGTGTATTCTCAGACAGTGATCGAATATTGTAAATCGTAAATATTATTTTCAATCGGTTTTTGATTATCATTTCACCTATCAATAAAAACAGTTGTTATCCCATGAAATAAAACATTTTATCGGCTATATTTTGATATTACAAGTTTTCACTTAATAGTTTTGCTAGTATACTATAGCTAGTTTTAAATGTTTAATATTATTAATAGTTACTACATTCATAATTACTAATCATAATAATTACTAATTATTAATTAGTAATTATTATGATTTATGAATCCTCAAAGAAAGTTTAGGGGGATATCAGTTACATTATTTATGCAAAAACATTCAGAGCTACTAAAGGGCATGTTTAGCCCATCGTTTACTTATAAACATTGTAAGGACTTATAGACACAAATGGGCAGTATTAACTTTCAGAAGTATATTGGGAGAAAAGTAAAACGAACGAACAGTAAAAGCGGATCCATCTGAAAACAGAACATTGTACACAAATCGCTTAAGGTAACATTAATAATATAAGATTTTATAATTTTATAATATTTTATACGGAGATGTACATTTACATATACATCTATATGGTGTGTGTGTGTATATAATTTATTATAGGTACATGTATAATGTTACATGTGAACGTGTCCCTATAAACGCGTGACCTGCAAATTCCCGGCGAGGTGTAATATGTACAATGTACAATGTACATTGTACATACGTCTTCGACTCTAAAAAAAAAAATTGACGACAGGCAGCCGCCGTGTGGGTGTGACCCTGGCGCCACCGTCGTGGTTGTGACGACGTTCGCGTCGCTGCTGTCGTTGTTTATAAACACGATAGCGCCGCCGTAACGAATTTATATCAAAATATTACGATATATTTACGTTATTTAAACATCGAAGCGAAACCCAATGATTACAATTAGTTATTGATCCCCGCGCCAGCAGTTTCGGGGCGTAGAATATCGTTCCGAAGCAGTTAAGGTGTCGAAGATGAAATTCTATGAATAATATATATTTTATGTTCAAATGATATTGTAACAATTTACAATATATCAGGAGCCTCGTATTAAATTAAAAAAGTATATATGTTGAGGATTAACTGACCTCCACATATTTCAATTAGATGACAATGTATAAGTTCCGATATAGTGCCACGCATTTTTCGAAGTATTTTCAGTTTAGATGTGACCAAATCTATTCTATTATCTGGTTGTTGGATTCTATATTAGCCGGTCGACAACATTTTTAAAATAACCAACTGTCAAGAGGTGATTATAACCTTTAATTTGTAAAACTTTATAGGGTTTCCATTCATAATAATCTGACATGATTGTTGTTCCCGGAAGTATTTCTTTTTAATTATTGGAATAAGTGTACCTCTATCTCGACGTTCAACGACAAAAAAAAATGTTTCATGTCGCAAACATATTCCAAAAACCCAAGGTCCTTCTACTCGTTTGCCATAATTTCTATTCCTGTTATTAGGAGGAATATTTTCAGAATCAGAATCTTAAACTGAACTATTGTCATCCGTTAAAATTGCACCTCTATATTATGATCACCCAGTAAAATCCTTCCTCTATAATATTTCCTTCAAACATATTATATATCTTACAAATGTACAACATTGCAAAAACTGTTTTGCGCGGCACAACTTTTATGTTTTTGTGTTTGTAGTAGTGACTCTAAAATGTCTGAACATATAGTGTAGAAAATTATCTATGCAACATCGTGCCTATATTTTAGATAACATAAATACAATAAAAGTTATTTGCTTCTGAACATTTCGTTTTTTTATTTTTTTCATTCGCTTATAAAAAATGATTGCATAGTGCTATTAAAAAAAAAAAAAACACGCTGTTGCACAGATAATAAGTTCTTCTTTACGTGTTGTGGAAATTTGGTAGTCCTACAGCAAATATGATGCGAGAAAAGTTGTTCCCAGCAAAACAGTTTTTGCTCTGTTGTACATTTATAAGACGGAGACAACTTTTCTTGCACCATATTTGTTAGACGAAGGCAACACATGCTGATATGACGTCCTCTTAACAAGATTACCACAAGAATTTTAAATTATGACACTACAGTAAATATTTTAATTATTTCTATAAAATAACAAACCCTCTGTCCCTCTCATTAAGATTATAAAATATGACCGTATTTGTTATAACAATAATATAGAAAGTTAAACATGTATAATCGATGTGGGATACTCAATAGTCAATACTCATACTTGAATACTTCCAATTGGCAATTATACAGTAAAATATTAAATGTATATAATGTATAGAGAAAAGTTGTGGTACATAGTATACAATGATATAACATATTAACATAAATCTGGTAAAATAATGTCAAACACACAACAATAATCAATAAGATATGATGTTACACATTTTGTTGGTACCTATATGGCTATATTAAAAAAAATAATAAAACTAATAAATAAATAATAATCGTGAAATATTAAACACAATAATATAACAAATAGTCTCTATTTTTATTTATTTCTATAATTATTTTTATTCGCTATATTCATGAAAACAACCTTTTTGGACCTGATAGTTGAAGAATTTTAAACCCGACCACCTCGCCATATAATAAGTATATAGGTATTGAATACCGCGTGCGCGTTTATTTGTGTGTGTATCGTGTATGTGTATGTTATATCGTTATTTGTGTGAAATGTTATTGTAGTGTTTGTATGTTCAGTGATTCTGATCGTATTAACGTAGTGTTGGCCTTTGCACAGACACACCTTAAACGATTATACACTTTATAAACCATGACAAATTAAATAGGTATTTATGTCAGCAATATTATTATACTGTTTTTCAAACAAATCGCATCCACCCTACTCCCAGCCTTGAACTGTGGTGTAAGCATTTCATCGTTTCTCATTGGTCTGCCGTGGCATCGCCGCCGCCGCCGCCGCCGATGCCTCCACCACCACTACAAGTATTTGATGAAACTGCAAGGGCCAAGACGTATCAGTTCCAAAACCAATCGAGTACAGCATTGCGCTCGCGTTGTATATGTTGTTTATTTGACCGACGAACGCGCCGCCACCAGAACAAGGTCACGCGAGTTGTACGCGACACGTCGAGCACACGAAAACCATGGATGATTTTGTAGCGCCCGTAAATTTCGGAGACGTCCACAACAACGGCGTTAACGACTGCAAAGCCGCCGCCGCCGCCGTGGATATGTTGACAATTGACGATTTACCGCTGATGTCGGACACGAGCACGCCGCGCTGGAATTGCTTGGATTATTATGATTTTAAAAGTAAAAACCGTTGTATAATACCATACAACAAGGACACGGTAAAGAAATATCGATTGTCAAAAACCGATGTACACGACGATTTCGAGGACATAATGTACCATAAGCAGCTGTACGTCCGTGAAAATTTATATCCCGACCAGTTGGCCGTTTTCGAACACGTCACGGCAAACCCAAAAGACATAGTCTTACTGCAAGGCGGACCGGGAACGGGCAAGACGTTCGCCATGCTGACGGTGGGAAATCATTTCGTGGAAAAGATGGAACCGCCCAACGCGGTGATATTCAAACGGGACACCGTGCACGAGTACCGATTTTCGGCCAACGCGTTCACGGTCGCACAGTTTATGATTCGCATATTTCACTTGGACTATCCTGATTATGTGACGCTCGAGCGTCAACTGAGCGAACCCATGAGCGTCGAACATTTCCTAAACGCCGTCGTGTACCTGACACGAAAACTGACGTTATGCCCGAATGGCAACGACCCGCACGGTGACGATTTCAGACACCCGTTGCTCATACTGGACTTGTACACGGTGAAATCGAAACCGCTGTTACTGATAATAATGATGACGCTGCACAGGTACCGTATCGGCGCCGTTATTTGCGGGGACAAGAACCAGTTGCAAAACATACATAATTCAACGCACGCCGGTCAGTGTTCCGCGTACGACATCGTTTCGGCGTTCTCGACCAAGACTTTTAATCTGTCGCACAACCTACGTTGTGCCGACCCTACGTACAACGAGAAGGTGAATTTTATCGGCACGCTGTCCAACGACAGAAAGCTCGACGACTGGGGTTACGCCCTCGTGAGCGCGATGTTTTACAAAAACCTCATGAAGAACGTAGAGCCGGCGGACACGATTCTGGCGAGAAACCACGAGTACCTGACCGAAACGGTGGTCAAAATGGTGACGGATAACGCCATAGTCACGACCGATTGGAAAATCAAAGAATCGGAAAATTTTGTTTCGCCAATTGCCAATTGTATAAACCTCGACAAATATCTGAAGTTTTTGCCGCTGATCGTGGGAAACCCGTATTTTGTATACGAGTTCAGCGAACGTATGCTATGCACGTTGGAGAGTATCGACTTTATAGACCAACATCAAACCAGAGTCCCAGTTACGGTCACGGTGCGGATGTCGAAGACCAATGAAACGAAAATAATCAAATGGGGCATATGCTCGAGTGTGATGTTTGAAAAACATCTGGCGTACCTGTTGAACGGCGGCGACGACAGCCTGTCCCGTGACTCTAGTAGTGATGATCTGTTCAATTTTCCGCTATACCCCGCGTTTATCAAGACGATACACATGAGTATGGGTCGAACGATTCGCAGCCGCGTTTCGCTCATATTGAACGAGTCAACGTACCAGTGCCTGTACGTGGCGATGTCGCGCGTAACGTCATCGGAAAACATCAACAGCGTAGTGATACCGAATAAATTACAACACTTAATATCAGTGTTGTTAAACTTTGACGTCACCGACCTGAAGCCCTTGGACATCGGCCTGATTAAAGACACATTTTTGAAAGGCAACTACGTGTATTATGACGTGTCGCCGAAAAAATACGACTCGAACGTATTAAATGAACTGAAAACGGCGGCCGAACATTCGTTGTCGCTCGACACTGAAGAACAACGTGTAACCGCACGCGAACGCTTGAAACAATATGTCACGGCGTACCACATACCGACGCGAGTGTTAACGCAGAACATAAACCAAGCCGACGGCGATCAATCCGCCACGTGCAGAACGACGTTACCGTTATTGTTGAAAATGAAAAACACGATAACCAGCCTCGCAATGCTCACTCCGCTGGAAAGCCGTGTGTGGATACACGAGTTTTTGAACCAACCCGGAACACTGGAATACATGGACGAGAGTACAAATTCTATTTTCTCGGAGCCTAGCGATTTCAATAGAAACTTTGATTTGTTAAACTACACTTGTGACCTTACGGTGTCCAACACGTACAGAAAGGGCGAAACCTCAATGGATTTTATGGAAAAAACGTCGACGCAAAAATTCACAGCGGATTTGGAAGGAGATCCAGACTTCTTCAAAGAATGGGTGGTCATGACGGCGGCGAAAGACGAAGAGCCACCACTGGTGGCGGCGACGATGAAGACGAAAAACTATAGGACCTGCGATTGTGTAAACATTTTCATATACAATTTGGTGCACAGAGATCGTGGAGATTCTAATCAATTATATGAATTGTTGAAAAAACGCATTAAAAACAACACCATAAAACGTACAATTTAATGATGTATACTTTCAAAAGGTATTTGTTAAATATTATATCTCGTGTAGTCATGTACTATATGAATACTATCTTATAATTATAATTTATAAATAATAAATTTAAATTCAATTGTTATAAAGCTTCAGTGTTTATATTTATTAAATGTTTTAATGCTTTATTAAGCACGCAGTTGAGGAAACTGTTAAATCATGGATATTGTATATTCATATATTATTAATATAATATAATGTTTAATTATAGGTATAAAATACCAGTCATATATGGTGCCAAACTGGTTCATAAAAAATGTAATAATTATAAGAAAAAATGAAAATGTTATTGAAAAATGTGTGACAAATAAGATATTTGTGTTAATGCTGAACATATTTTATTGCTTAATAGCTTTTATGCAGTAGGTAACAGAACTGTGATAAATTGTAAAATCATTTCTTTTACATAAATGTTAATCAGCATAGGTTTGGAAACAAGAAATGTGTTTCTATGTTTCAAAAATATATAACTAAAGCAGTAAAAATATAGTTTATTAAAATGGTTTTGGTATGTATTATTGGACCTTAAAAGAAACTCGGAATAAGTGGTTACCGGAGCGTTTTATTTATGTTTTGAAACACTATTTAGCAACAGTGCCAGGTTCCAATACTACATCAATTTTATATATTTGAAGCGGATAATTGCAAAGTGGGATATTTACAAAAATCTCAGAGATGTTTTTAGAGATACCAGAAAAGTTTAGAGAATAAGAATTTTTAATAAAACAAGGTGACCTAATAAATAGTAATAGCAATAATAATAGTTATGATAATTATCTAAAGGAAATCTATAACTGCAATTTAACAACTAATAAAAATAAAGGTAATAATTTATAATTTATAGCACAAAAAAACTGCACTACGGCGTGCTTGGCGATTTGGCCAGTTATTAGATAAATAATAATACTCTTATATCTATGATGAGCTGTAATATCTTTTATTTTTGTATTATAGTTGGTAATTAATAGAAAATAAAATAACAAATGCATATAATATATAGATCTATATTTAGTTACATTAAATTATTTCAATAAAGTTAAACATTTTAATTATCATTATTATTTTTTACTGGCAAATAGGATATCTATTAACATGACAATTTTGGTAAAACATATATGTCCACACGGTGCAAAAAACACAACACATAAATTGGGTGCAAAAGCAACAGCTATATTTGTATGATTATCACCATCTAGAACAAAAATAATACATATTACTATTATCATGAATTTAAAACTATTTTAGATAAAATCATGGTAGTGTTATATTGTATTTTAAATCAATAATCTTCAAAATATAAGCAAATAGGTAGGTACATATTTTTAAAACTAAGTTGTCATGTAAAACAAGATAACATTTTTATTCACCCAGAGGCCAGATTTAAAAAAAATTGGTGCATTTTCATTTATCAGATTTAAATTAATAGTCCTGGAGTGTCACCAGTGGGTGGCTTCTCCTTCATATTTTTCTGGCTGTAATCTTAATTTGTTAACACTTAAGCTTATTATACATAATTTGTATAGATTGTTTAACTCAAATAAAAAAAAAAAAAAAAAAAATTAATAGTAGTTTCATTTTCTAATAATGGTCCATCACCTCCAACATATGCTACTATTAAATTAATTTGTACAACTTCATTTTCTGATTTGATTAATAAAAAATCATAAACAGTATATTTTTTTTACAACATAATTTTGAGATAAAAATCTTTTGCAAATGTAAAACTGTAGATCAATTATCATTAAGAATAAAAGCTATACAATTAAAATGTATTTACTGGGGTACCTATCCTCATACTGGGGATCTGGGTAAATTATCTTCAATATCAATTGCATTTTGATCTATACAAATTGCAGCCATATGTTACTATGTTAGATATATTTTATAAACAATAATAACTATTTTTAGAAAGTAATTAATTAATTACATGATTAGATTGTCAGTCATGCAAATTGTATTGAATAACATCATCTGAAAATCAATAAGACTTAATAAATATTACAATTATTAAGCAGTGTATTATATGATATTCAATTTACCATAATTTTCCATGTACGTCAATTGAGTGTGAAACTTGAATTAAAAATTACTTTTTTGGTAATTGTGTCCAATGATTGGTATACATTTAAACTCTTTTTGAATTTGAAATATGTTTACGTTTTACACGTCTTGTAACTGGAAGTCCTCTAATTAATTGTTCAATCTCCACATGTTGTATTTCACTTAGATCTTGTAAGTGTTCTATAAAATAATAGTTATGTATAAAGTAATTTTAATCTTATTCTGTAACTAAAAGTGTTTCCAAAATTTTAGAATTTATATACATATCATATCTTATTTCATATTTATTATAATTTGATAATTTGATAATCTGTTATTGTTTTGTAAGTTATAACCACAAATTAAAATATACATACCTAATAATTCATATAATTTTAAACTATGGTTTTATTTGGTTAAGTTCATTGTTAACTAGATGGCTATATTATAAAGAATTTGATATATAGCAAATAAATCATTGTTGTTTTGTCATTTGTTGTATTTTTATGTGAATGCCTATCTACTTAAGACTCAAGACTGAAGTATATTGTCTACCCAACAAATGATATTTAGTTAAAAGATAATTTTTCTTAACTAAAATAGAATTAACTATAATTTTTGTAAAATTTCAATGTATAACTATTTTTTTATGAATTGAATCTGTAGGTAGGTACCTAGTTATACCTAGTTATAACTTTCTATTATTCAATAGAAACAGTAATTTTTTATAATATCCAGAACCTCAATGCAGCTATAAATTATAATGTATCCTTGGCCTACAGCAGAATCATCGATGAGCAAAGCTAGACATAAAAATTTACCAGTGTTACCTACAAGCTCGAATTATGGGGGGGCCCATCTTAATCCTCATAATATATTTTTTTAACGCGCCCAAAACAGTTTTCAAAAAAAAAAAAATTATTAAAGTAGGTAGGTAAATTATTATTTATAATTATAAAATACAATTTTTCTCCATTTTATACCACGAAAAATTACTATAAATAATGAGCTATGTTTGCCAACAATTTTGTTTATGTTTTTTTTTTTTTTTTTTGAGCATTTTAGATTACCGATTTAACTATTTAAGTATACGAAAAGGGAGTTATATAAGAAAAATATATTTAGCTCTTGTAAATTAGGTATTTCAGTTAAAAGTATTAATGCATATTAAACTAAACTTTAGAGGACCATAATTAATACCCTAGCAAACCAAAGTTGATCATTTGACTGCAAAAATATTCAAAAAAAAAGTTTTACCAGAATCCATCAAAAAATATAGTGGTTACCATTTGAAAAAATAAAGTCAATTTTATTGGTACAACTGCGTGCTTAAGAATTTTGAAAATGTTATGATACACTCTGTATATTTTTTGTATAGTAAAAAATTATACAATAATATAAAGTCGTTATTATGTAATGATACATTTTGAAGTTAAAGTTGAAAGGTGTCCCACTAAGTGTAAGGTGTCCCAGCCCCCAGGGCCTAATTGATCCTTAATCCGGGCCTGGTTACCTGATACATTATGGGCTCAAGGAGAAACATTAGATGGCAATAGACAAAAATTGAAATGTTGAAATCATAGATTTTTCCAACAGTGGATATTTGATGATCAAGGAAAATATTACATTATGTTTGGTTGTCCTGAACTTGTCAATAAAGTTGTTACCAATGGTGGAACCAAACTTCTCACTATAGTGGGAGGAAGGACATTTAAAGTCGTCCCCTCAAGACTTACATGTAGACAGTTATTGATCATTAATTTGACTGTTCAAAATCATGTAAGAAAAATTATATTTTTTTATTATGTCATAATTATATTATTATTTATCTTGGTCCACTTAATAATTAATATCCAATGTGCTTGGTACATATTTTTAATTT
>NC_042495.1:114639093-114644752 GCF_005508785.2 Acyrthosiphon pisum
TTACAAACAAATATTAAGGTGTTTTAAAAATAATATTGGAATAAATTATTATCAATTTATTAAAAAAAAACTTATTTACAAATATTATTGTACCTATATAACATAAAATATTAAAATTATATGTTTTAGTCTATACCAATATATGTTATGTAATATGTATTGATAGAATCTAAAACCAAAGTAATCAAATAGACAAATTTCAAGTGTCCCACCCAAATTTGTGGACTGTACTGAGTATGTATTTATTCTATATTCTAATATTGACTTAATGTTTTTATTTAAATATTCTTTTATTGATATTGATAATAGAAATGGAAATATTCAAATTATTATAAATTATACATTTTTAGTTATTTTGAGTTGTTTTAATTTAATTAGTAAAAATTAGTAAAAAATAAAAATTCTTCATAAGAATTGTCATTGCATATATTATTTTTAACACATAATAATATATAGGCATTAGGCATACAATTTATTTTCTATCACTGTATTTTTCAATAATAATAAAGTTGGTGATAATGGTGTCATTATTAATAATTATTAAAGTGTGATATTATAGTTCAAATATTCCTTAACTTAACGTCTCTCCTAGAACGCCCATGGTTATAACCATAAATTAAAATATACTAGACACCCAAAGACCTATCAATTTGTATTTTTATATTTTAGTAGTTATAAACATTATGTATATTACATGTGTCTATAGATATTACTGTTAAAGCCTTCAGCAGTATTTCAATATATTGTCAAGAACATCAAAACAATAAATGTTCCATCAAATTAGTTTTCTGATGTTCAACTTCTTGATTGTCCAAATAAAACAATTGTTGGATTTTATAAATTAACGAGTTTAAGAAAAATGTTTATAAGAAATATAAAAAAAACAACTTGTTTTAACAGAAGGTAAGTTCTAATTTAACTAAATATTAATATTTATTTTATTTTTATTAATTTTAAATATAGATTTAAGATTGAATAGAATAGAATAGATTGAATAATAATCACATTACCATTGAAGATATTGGTTGGTCGTCTTCAATTTGTATAGAATGTGTCGGAGCCCTGGAAATTATATTATTATTACTGCATAATGTAAAAATTTGCAATGGTTGTGATAATTTTAATAATACTCCAGACATTAAATCTAAACTTGGACCACAGATAACAGAATTTAACGAGTCGTGGTATCATTCTAAATGTACAGTACTACTTAAAAGTAATATCAAGTAACTATATTGTCGCATTTCTTATATTATAAAAAAAAACATGTGCATATTATAATTGAAAAAATATAAAATACATATAACTGATTAATTTTATCTTTGCACTTTGCAGTGACATGTGTTTATGGTGTAAAAGATTACTGTACAACAAATAAATAGAAAATAGAAAATCCCCAGAAGTTTTCTTTTTACCTGATAAAAAAAACAAGTTATAAATTTAAAACAAATTTAAAAATGTGTTTCCAAAAGGCTTTTTAGAATAAAATGTAAAATAAAAAATTTAGAATTTACATTAAACGAAATAAAAATAAAATGAAAGAAATGACTAATAACAGCATTGAGCAAATAATTCAAAACAACAATATATCTAAATACTAAACTGACTTATTTAATGAAATATCTAACGCTACTAAAATTAAAAATTACAAAAACCGTAGGTACAGGGAGAACTGGATGTTATTGTGTTTATTGTTCCAAAGTAAGTAAAACTTAAAACATGATTTGTTGACTAGTATTTTAATTGAACAGTTTAGTTAGGTATTATAATACATAAGTATTTTATGCAATTTGTATTAGTTATCTATATTAATAAATATGTAAAATTATATGTATTAGCTACGTAATAAAAAAAAGATATAATTAATATTCATTAAATAATTAAATATGCATTTTTCTTTTACTATTTACTACTTACCTACCACTTCATTAATCTATTTTCTCATAGTAGAATATTTAGAATGGTACCAATTAATTATTATATTGCAGATTACAGCAATAAGCAAATGCTTAAATGTTTTAAATGAATCATTAAAAAAAATTACCATATCATTTATTATTTATGCATAATATCTTAAATTTAAAATAGTCATTCTTTGCACATGGACAGTCAATTTAGGAGCACCTTATCATGTATCGTTGAGTATCCAGTATAATATTTTAATTTGTCGTTATAACCGTGGGAGTTCTAAGAGAGACATTAAGTTAAGAAACATTAGAAGTATAATACTACACTTTAATCATTAATAATAATAACACCACAATCATCAAATTTATTATTATTGAAAAATACAGTGATAGAAAATCAATTGTATGCCTTATGCCTATATATTATTGTAAAGCTAAAAATAATATACTCCTCGAAAAATGTAATTATGCAATGACAATTTTTATGAAGATTTTTACTTTTTACTAATTTTTACTACTTAATTAAATTGAAACAACTCAAATTAATTGAAAATGTATGATTAATATTAATTTTAATATTTTAATTTCTATTATCAATATCAGTAAAAAAATATTCAAATAAAAACAATCAATATTAAAATAAATACATATCAGCACAGTCCACAAACTTGGGTGGGATACTTGAAATTTGTCTTTTAGATTGTTATGCAGATATGCCTTTTTGCTTTAAGATTCCATCAATACATAACATATTGGTATAGACTAAATTACTAAAATATATTATTTTAATATTTATATTATGTACAATAATATTTGTAAATAAGTTTTTTTTTTGAAAAATAGATAGGTAATAAAAATATATTATTTTTAAAACACCTTAATATTTGTTTGTAATAATTAAAAGATATGTTCTAAGCACATTGGATATTAATTATTAACTAGACCAAGATAAATAATAACATTATTATGACATTGTAAAAAAAAATATAATTTTTAAATTAAAACAACTCAAAATAACTGAAAATGTATAACTTTTAATAATTTGAATATTTCCATTTCTATTATCAATATCAATAAAAAAAATAAAGAAATGAATATAGAATAAATACATACTCAGTATAGTCCACAAATTTGGGTGGGACACTTGAAATTTGTCTATTAGATTACTTTGGTTTTAGATTCCACATAGGCGCAATTTCAATAAAAAAACTGAGGGTGCTTAAGCTCTGCATTTTCTTGGCATTTAAATTCAATTATAACTATGAGGCATTTATGACCTTTTTGAGTAAAAATGTTTTATGACAATTTAACATTGAAGACTTATAGTGTATTAGGTAAATTTTATAAAAATGAATACAATAGTCAATTTTAATTTATCAAAAATGTAAAACAACTTTTTTATATTTTATTCAAAAAATATGACAAATAAATATTGGCATACAAGGTGTAACAGAAAAACAGAAAGACTTGACGAAAAAAAAATGACTATAAAATTTGTGTTGATTCTTATTTCACCTTGATCCACACTAAACTCAACAAGTTAGAGGATTTTTAAAATGTATATTATATTCGTATTTTTTAAGTGTACCTATTATTATATGTTTCATCCCCCCCCCCCCCTATCAAAATTCCTAAATATGCCACTGTATAATACCATACACAATTGGCATACACAATTACACAGAATGTCGAAAACTTGGAACTCATAAGTGAACACCTGAAACTGACAAGTGATTCGTATATCGTAATTTGGTTTTTGTCCGAAGGGAATGTTTATATTAGTAGATACTCGCGATACTATTGTCATACCGCTGAGTCGCTGCTGAACTTGACAACTGATAGTAATATACCTAACCCACTACAACGACCGGGTTTAGTAGAGACATTGGAAAATAATGATAAATGTTCTAAAAATAGATTTGAATTTGAAAAAATGACAATTGTCGAGTTCATTGTTTCATTCATTATACTCTGATACCCTCATGCCTGATGCCCTGATGATAAATTGTTTTTGGTTTTTTTGTTGTTGTAAGGAGAAGTTTTGACACATATACACATAAATTATTAGAGGGTGCTAATTTTAAAATTGGGGGTGCTAATACCCCCTAGTCCCCTAACTTGCATAATATGTAATTTACAACTTGATAAAACATATTAATATACACAAAATTATGTTATCAAGAAAAAGAATAGAAATGCTTGTGTTTTTGTATTGGATTATTTTTATTTTATACTGATAATAGTAATATTAACGAAAATTTTCAAAATACTTTTAACTTGATGGATTTTTTTTTAAACCAACTGAGAAAAGCTAAGTTATTTCATTTGTAAATTAAACTAGTTAAGTTCGTAAGTTGATTAGAAAATAAACTAACCAGTTAATGCCCATCTTTAACCATAGCCCATAGGTGGTAATACTGATAATAGCAATACGTCTTTAAAGGTTTAAATCACGGACTAAGATATACAGGACTGGTATCGACATGGCCGGGGGGTAGTAGAAGGCCGGTCCTCAAATGTTTCTAATGGTACAGGTGTGGTTACTAGCGCATTCTAGTAGCGTATATTGGCAACGTACTAAAATAATTATTTTTGAAATAATAATATATTAATATAATTATTGAAATTGTATTTATGAAACCTAATATAGTGGTTACTGGCTATTATATTTTGTAGACGTATCATCAGACTTAGTTGACTGTCGTAACGTTGGTTTGTGGTTCATCAACAAATACACAATACGTAAACAAATACACAATCTACAATTTTATTTCATTTCTATTATTTTAATAAAATAAACTAAGTTAGGTAATGTTTATCTATATTTTATTATATTGCTAATTTGTTTTACCTATTTAATTTTATTACAATTCACTAATATTCTTTTTTTTTTTCATAAAATAATATACACTGTTGGTTTTTTATATAATTAATATATTTATCTAATATCTATGTAATATGTATACCTATATTTTTAAAAATAAAGTTTGTTTTAATAAAGTAATATTTTTGGAAGTTGTTATATTATCCCGTAATAATACCAATCGGTAAAAGTATGGTCTTACAGTATTTAGTCAAGACAGTAGTTAGATAATAAATATTATTAATTTAAGTCATAAAAAACGTTAAATTTTAAGTACATTGCATTGAATATCATACAAATACCTTATTAATTCTAATAGTTTCATCTCTACATTATGCATATTAATTATTAATATGTCTATGATCTCTACCTACATAATATGATCATTTATGTTATGAAATATCAACATTTTTCAAACTTTAAATTACTTCAGTAATTTGTACTAAGTAGTAAGCATCAAATAATTATACCCTTAGTCATTAAAATAACTTATGTTAATTTTAAAGAAAATATCAAATTTAATAACTGCAAAAAGTTTGCCGGTGTAGATTGTACAATGAATATTATGATTAATGTGTAATTTCTAAAATAGATGGCGCTAGGTACTACACTTGTACCTTTGGAAACACTGATAATGTTTTCGATACCAGTCCTGTATATCTTAGTCCGTGGTTTAAATTAGTGATGGGATTTTTCGTTCCTTTTAGTGAATCGTTACTTTCGTTCCAGGTTCACAGAAGGAACGATTCCAAATGACTCGTTCCTTCGTTCCTTTCGGTACTTTTTTATTATAGTATCATATTAAGGTTCGGGAACTGAATAACCACAATCAGCACAACGTCCTGTTATAATAATTATATAATTATAACTAATAATATAATAATATTTA
>NC_042495.1:114644852-114646701 GCF_005508785.2 Acyrthosiphon pisum
CATGGGACTAAAGAGGACTCCTTGCAGTATCCTTTTTATTACCCGTTTTGGAGTCCTGAACAGGACACTAATTTACTCTACGGTAGGAGTCCTGGTGCTACTAGGGCAGGGGGTGTCAACCTTGACAACTGTTTACCTGCAAAGATACTTGCACATAGACAATAGGGAACCAATAATAATATTTTGGAACGGATCAATGGACTTAACAATAATTAAAAGATTAAGATTACAAGGGATAATAGCATACTTAAATATAACCGCGTATAGTGATAAGAATAATAATGAATTTAATTTAAAACTAACTAACATAGAAACTAAGGAGGTTTTATACTCAGGTTACATAGGAAAAATTAATAAAAATGGCAGAATGTTAAATTTATTAGAGGCACATGGATTAGTGTGTGACATGGACCACCATATTACACACTGTCACGATCCAATAGCCGATGTAATATTAACGAAATGTATATTTAACTATGTGTCTGAAGATAAGACCGATCCATTTATATAAATTAAGTAGAAACTACAGAAAAAGATAAAAATATAAATAATAATAATAAACAAATAATAAGTTAATTAAGGTGAAGGGATAATATTATTTAATTTTGGTAAAGGTAATTACTTAGACTTAATACGGATATGTTATTTTAGATTTATTGAAGAATTAAAAAACATATTGAGCGCGGAAGTACATATATATAACATTAAAGAAAATAAGATGCAGTCAGTATGTTTTAACCGACACATATTGAAGGCCAACAAACGATTAAATGAAAGATACGATCTTAAAACATTGAATAAAATAACTAGAAATATCGAGCATTTTATGAATGACCATTGTAACGGTGAATGTAAAAAATTATTGAAAATAATTGAAAACACGAGAAATCCAATTTATATACTCGACTATCCTAAATAGTTTAAATTTAATTCACATTTTGCATACGTACGTAACAAATTCATAATATTATTCACAGATAAAATAATATAGTATTTAACATTAACTGGTGAAGGATTATAAACACTAAATAAATTGTATTACAGGGAAATAAAAACTTATATTATATAATTAACTAACATTTTTTTTAAGACTTAAACAATGTTATTAATTAATTTCAGGTAAAAGAAATGTTTTTTAAATATATATGTAAATGATATTAAAATTGTAAATATCATCAAACCATAAAATATAAACAAAATGTAAAACGAACAATGAAAAATGTATAATTAACTGAATGTAAAATGAATGTCAAAATTGTAAATCAACTATTGAACCTAAATACTATTGTTAAAGGTTCTTCGCCTTACAGGCTTATAACCTTTTTTTTGGCGGGGAGGTGTAATGGGCATGTATTAGAAGGTATTATATTATAACCGCTTTTACTTATTCGAACCATACTATGCGGTTCTGCTTGTAAAAGCATTTAGCATAACAACCTATGAGCACAAGACGACGGTTTCTTCAATACGACAACAACAACAACTTCTACGACCACACCCAAGGCACCTGCGAGTTCCGTATACTGACCAGATCAAAGGAGCTGGCAGCATATATAAGGGAGACAGGAGCACAGCCTGAGCAGATGTACCTGGACCAGCAAGAACGAAGTCACTTCACGCCACCAGCCATTATACACCGCTACACCGCTACACCGCTACCACGAAATAGTTCTACATAATACTATATTTTGACTGTTCTATATTATTATACACATATTATTACTTTGAAATTAGTGTTATTATTTCAAATCACAACATCATCTGGATTCTGAAAGGGCTGCACGTAACAACTTATTCAATATTGTTTTATTTTGCTCACAAAATAATATAATAATTCCTGAAGTAAGGA
>NC_042495.1:114648112-114656239 GCF_005508785.2 Acyrthosiphon pisum
TAAACCAGGATTTTTTTGTAATACGCTGTGCATTTTTTCTTTTACTTCTTTTCCTTGTACTTGTTCTATGCATTAATAAATCGTTATCTATCATTCATCGAGCCTCGGTGGAAGTCAAGCGCTCCTTCAGTCGGTACAAATCTGTGTTACGACCGAACCATAGATCATTTAACTTTGACAATTTGAGCATGTATATGGTATCTCATTGCTTTCAAGATCAAGATCAAGATGAATAATGGTAGTAAAATAAGTAAATTATAGATAATAATGTAATTTATAAAGCAATGTTTTATATTTTTTTGTAATTTTTTTGTATTCCATATTTTCATTTTTTAATCACATATAAAGTGATTTATTATTACATATATATTTACATATTTTGGTTTTTTTAATACATATAAATCCGAGCCCTAATAATAATAATAATAGTATGTAGTTTATTAGTTGGCGGTTTACACATTCCTTTTTCAATGCTATGTTAATCTGACAGTTCATATTTTATGTAATTTATGTACATATTATTGTTGGTTGGAGTATAGTTTTTGTAGATTGTTCTTACTTTAAAAGTATTATTATATTTTTTGTAGAATGATAACATATACACATATACATCTTTGCTGTTATTCGGCCACCTTTTCTCAGCAATTGTTGTGTCATTGGCGGAAACCCAATTAGAATTTGCTTGTTTCAGATATGCGATATAATGGCCAGAGCTTGTGTTTTGTCCAATATGTAATATGGCGGCTTGAGGTTTGTAACGCGCTCCAACAATTTCTAATCTACTGGACGGTACACCGCTAAGTTTTAAATTGGTTATCTTGTTGGAAACAAATTGTTCGTTTATGAAGGTTGTAGTAGATAATTACAATTGAATATATATTCATGGGCTTATATAATCTGATGTTTACTTTCATAACCTCCAATGTTATTGCAATTATTGCATTTGTAGTTTGATATGCTAGACCATACATTTTGATCAGTTGACAATAATGTTTGCAGAGTTTGTGATCTGTATTGTGGAATATCCAAATGTAGGATCAAACTGGTCGTCGGTGCATCAATGGTTGTTGTATGACTACACAAATTGAAATGACTGCTATACAATTCTTGAAATGCAAATAATGAATCAAATGTAATTATATGTAATCATAAGTGCTTCTAAATATTGCACACAATCTTGTTGTTCTGGCCGAGTATAAAATATTGTCTCATCGACCAAATATTCTCTGATTTTGCGAGTATTAGATGGGATACTGTTCCTACTATAATCGTCCAGGCATTTTTAAAGTGTTGGTCCAAGTTCATTATTGCGAATTTGGTTTGCAAGTGATTCACAATGAAAAAGTAACTGTATGACAGAATTAGCATAACACGAGACATTGTCAATATCTGTAAAGCCACAAATACCACTCGATATTAGGCCTACTGGATTTTCGACCTTTGGTATTATTTTTTGAACTCTTGATGTAGTTATATTATCACTTGATTCTAATAATATATTTGAGCTTTTATTACAATTTTCTGGAACCATATGAAAGTACAACTATCACATGAATGAATTCAATACCATCAAAGTTAACATTATTGAAGACCTCAATTGATTTAGTTTTAGTTTCAACTACCTTGACAGTGCCACTATTAACTTGAAAGAATTCAATTTTCACAATTTTCAATCATCGTGTCCATTGTTCCCGGATTGATTGGTTCAATATTTGTATCTTCATCATCAGTTCCTTCGCTTTCAAGATCCGAACCATTTTTCATACTCTTGGTGGGGGTAGGGTACATGTCTTCGAATGACGAGTGTTAGAAAAGTTATTTGTTCGAATAGTAATGTAATCGAAAAATTATTTGTTCGAAAAGTTGTATGTACGAAAATTATTTATTTAAATTAAAAAGCTATCTAATATTATAAAAATTAATAAACATAAAATTAAAAAAAAATATTTGGAAAAATATACCTAAGCAGTTATAAATCATATGCGATTGCTTTTAAAAACTCCTAATAAATAAAAGTAAAATATACCTATGCAGTTATAAATCAATAGACAATAATTAAAAACTTAAATTATATGCAATTGCTTTTAAAAACTCCAATTTATAATATTTAGGATTGTCGATTATTCGCTGTTGAATTGATTGCAGAAAATGTAGAATACTCGTCGATTTCGTGTTCTCCGTTCGATGTTTCAACAGTACAAATTTTTACTCCACATTTAGTTGAACATGTCCAGTAAAAAACGTTTCGGTCATCGCGTTTTCTTTTATAATTTTTATTTAATATGTATAAAAAAATATTTACACTTAATACTTTACCTCCATGTATACTTTTAATAACTTCTATAGAACACATTTTATTCAAATAAAAAGACAAATTACATAAAACGTATTAAATTCGCAACTAACTAAGCTTCAGTACAGACTACAATCGCGTTTTGTTGTATACTAGACCACACCACAATAGTCATTACTAATAAGCTATAAGCAATGTTATCTACTATCGATACGTCGATAAAATTTACGTTTAAAAATAAAATAATAATATTTCGTACATACAACTTTTCGAACATATATTTTTCGAACAAATAATTTTTCGATTACATTACTATTCGAACAAATAACTTTTCTAACACTCGTCATTCGAAAACATGACCTCCGAACACATGACCCGCTCCCCTCGGTGGTTTCTGTGACATAAGCCAACCAATCTCTGTCTATTTCGGCATCCTTATACAGTGGTTTTTTGATCAAATCTTGCAATGCTACTACTACTAAAGACGGTCTAACATTTTGATAAAGATAATGTTGTTTAAAACATGTTTTTCTTTTCAATTTTACTTTCATCATTTTAACCGCTGCTAAATTTTCAGCACGTCTAGGCAAAATAGATGTAGTCTTAGTGAGATCTATCGGAACATTGATAACGTTTCCTTTGATTTTTAGCTGTCCATCACTGTGGAGACATTTGAATATTTTTATAAACGGTAATCTAAGTGAAACCATCTGCTTTCCAATTTGATTTAGTTGAGTAACTGAAGGTGGAACACTGTTCAACTCAAAAGCATTTCCTATGTACAATGGAGGAATTTTTGATTTCTTAATATGTGGATGACAACTTGTGCATACCTGTACACTACAGTAGGATAAAAAAGAGAGCTCTAAAACCTGATCCTGCTGGCCGATCCCTATGCTGGGTTGCTGATCCTTGACCACCTTTGGGCTGATCCCGGGCGGCGCGGCTGACCGCAAACGTCACCGCCGCCGCCACTTCCCCCACCTTAGGCAGATCCCGGGCGGCGCGCCAGACCCGTTTGGCCGCCGCCTAAGGAAAATAAGTTAACAATTTTTTTCACCGGACCGGGTTTCGAACCCGGAAACCTCGACGTTGGTGGGCCGAGTACCGTACCACTGCGCCACCCCATCACATATACTCTGTGTTAATATCTTACCCTATTTAAGTTGTAATGGATTATCATATGTAATAAAATATATTGTGTTATCATATCTATGTTATCACATAAAATATACCGCGCACGTTATCATATCTATGTTATCATATGTAATAAAATATATACGAGCGTCTCGGGAGCAAAATTGCGCAACCAATCAGAGGTGTTCACATTTCTTATCAATATTTGTTAAAATCACATTTACTTATCATTCTTTATACAAATTATAACATGATAATAATTTATATTGTAAATTGTAATATGCCGTGAATGGTAATATATAATATATTGATATTATTTTAGTTACAAACTTAGTACTTACAAAACAACTTTAAAGCGACACTCAAATACTCAATTACTCGTGGCTCTAAGGAATCCAAAAATGTTAAAAGTGTGCAATGCCCTGGTTTGTCATGTAATTAATCATTTACAAACAAAAAAGTCGGGGCACAAACAAAATTGGATCTACATGTCCATCATCAATGGTATGAATTTAAAATTTCTTAACCTTGACGTTTTGTTCTTTTTTACTCAATATTCTGTTTTAATACTCAGATAGTAGTAACAGAAGAAGAATCTTGGTCATAGTATGAATCTTGGTACATGTAATTTAACATTTGAAAGAGCCATGATTGCAGCTAATCTTAATTTACACCATATATTACCTATTGTAAATGTGAATAAAGGATAAATGTTACTGAGTTCCTGTTCTATAGATAACCTGTTTGTTTTTTAAGTAATAAAGGTTTGGATTCATCAGTTAACTGCTCTGCCCTGGAACAACGAAAAAAAGACAATATTAAGTTATACAATATATTATACATTAAATATTTGTTTGAGTCCGTATTATAAATCGCATTAAATAAAAATATTTGTCAAGCCTAATTCTCGTAACAGTAAAATAAAAATAGGTCATAATTATAAAAATTACAATATTTGTCAAGCTTAATTCTTGTAACAGTAAAATAAAAATAAGTTATAATTATAAAAGCACATTAAAATATTTGTCAAGCTTAATTCTTGTAAAAGTAAAATAAAAATAAATCATAATAAATATCACATAGGTATTAAAATATTTAAAATATATTGGTCATATTACTAAAGGTTGTAGTTAATAAGTTATACTAGTAAGTATGATCATTGGAAGTATGTATGTTTTGTACTTCTCCCAATACCAACCCTTCCTTCAGAGATTTTCTTTCATTACTTTCTATTCTACCACTAAGTAATTCAACTTTTCTTTTTTTGGTCTCAAATCGTTTCTGTTTATCTATATTTTTATTTACAGGTTCCTTATTTTTTTCTATTTCTATTATCTTTCGTTTTCCTTGTAATATTTGAAGTAAGGAACTGCTATGTTTATTCATTTCTGCGATTTCTTTCTCGGTTACTTCACTTTTACTTGCAATAAGGGATGATAATATTCCTATTCCAGCTTCTAATTGGTTTTTTATTTGAATTAATTGTTCATGTTCTTTGTTCGTATTTGTTTTTACTATTGATTTTTCAATTAAATTTATTTCTGCAGCAGGAACTAGAATTTTTTTTTCTTTTTCACAAAAATTATTTTGAGTATTTGATACAGAAAGATTAGCACAGGCATGAATATGCTTGCATATATTTAATTTAATTATATAATCACTACATTCACAAGTATAATTATGAATGCATATATTACACATGCGACAAACTAATCGACAGTCTTCAGTGTTACACACATCTAGAGTGTGAATTACTTCATATGCCATATTTGTTTCTTTAGCAGATATCACCCAACGATTATCATCAATTACTTTAATAGTTTCAGGGTTTATTTGTACTCCAATATTATGACTCTTAATTATATTTTCTTCTTTAGCAGTATATTTATTTTTAACCAATTTAATAAACCTCTCAAAAATTTTATTTCTTGTGAATTTCAAAAGCGCATTTATACAGGTATCTAATCGCTTATTTTTTTTACCATGTAAATAATAATATTTTAAGCACTTATGCACTGACTCCAAGTACATGTTTGTGTTAATACCACAGTTTCTTCGGTGACAGTATGCCCACTGTTTGACTCTATTCAAGTAATAACTATTAAAATATTCACCAAATTGAATAGTATCATCGTCATCCATTATTTCAGCCATAAATCCATTTAGAAGTTCTGTAAAAAGAATTTCATTTGGTTCTTGATGCATCACTCTTAATGATTTATAAATTAAGCACTTCATTTCAGGAGTTCCTTTTATTTTTGATTGAATATTTCTTCTCCAAGATTGATCCACATGCCAGGTACACAAAAGTCGATGTTCCACAGGTAACATTATTTGTTCCCAAGCATTATAGTATGATGGGTCGTCATCACTCATAAAAATTTGAGTACTAATAATTCCAATTTTATTTTTAAGCTGTTGAAAAAATATTTTCCACGTTACTGCGTCAGTTTTTTTTGAAATACAATATGCACATGGGAATCCGTTTCCAAATTCATCAACAACCACAATTGTTGTTAATTGAAGGCCATATTCATTGGTACAATGGGTACTATCAATACATATTTTTGAGTTTGAAGAGGTTCCAAAACGTTGAAGCATTTGGAGTTGAAAATTTGTAGATATTACCAATATAAAATTTTCTTTATCCAGGTTGTAATGTATAACTGGATTTTCTTCCTCTGGCAATTCTATCATTCGATGAATCCATATATTTACACTAATATAGTCAGATGAATGCTGACGACCTTCGTACAAATTAAAATCTCTTTTAATATTCCATAGATCCTTTTTAGTTATTAAAGTTTGAACTTTAAGTATGTCATGAACATTATCCCTTATATCATCTAATATTTTTTCCATTGTAACTCCTTCAGATATTTTACCTGAAAAGTAAATATATGAAAAATTATACACAAATACTTTATATCTAAAATTAATAAATAAATAATAATTTACAAATTCGTGTAGCAACAAGTTCAAATTCCTTGAATGTTGATTGTAGTTGAATGTTTTAAAATAATTATATTATTATTACACCATTCACTTGGATTCACATTATTAATGCCGCACAATATTAAGCAAAACAAAACACTTCACAAAACATATTAATAAACATAAAAATTCAAAAGAAACAATAAAAAATTAATGAAATTATTTAATTTATATATTTTTTAAATTTATTGTAACCCAAAGTTATTTAACCAGCAACCTATATAGTCCATTATTTGTAACGCAAAAGGTTATTGTAGGTTATATAAAAACATAATGAACACTTACTTAAATGAATTACTTAAAAAACAAACAGGTTTTCTATAGCACAAGAACCGAGTAACACTTGTCCTTTATTCACATTTACAATAATATATGGTGTAAATTAAGATTACCTGCAATCATGGCTCTTTCTTCAGGTGTTAAATTACATCTACCAAGATTCATACTATGGCCAAAATGAGTACTACAAAACTCTACAATGACAGATTCGTCTTCTGTTACTACTATCTGAGTATTAAAACAGAATATTGAGTAAAAAAGAACAAAACGTCAAGGTTAAGAAATTTTAAATTCATACCATTGACGATGGACATGTAGATCCAATTTTGTTTGTGCCTTGACTTTTTATTTTACGGACACCTGTTGATCTACTTTGGAAATTACCAGTTCGATGACAATCCAGGTATGTAATGTTTTTATTCTGTCCGACAGTCTTACGAGCACTTAAGGCATAAAAACATAAATTATCTTCTTCTGTTTTTAATTTCCATTCTTTGAAATCTAAAGATATATATTTTATAATATAATATAAATAGAATTGTGACATACTAGTCTAGTCTTATAGTAAAACAGAATATTTAGTAAATCGCATTTACCATGAAGAGTTGCAAACGTTTTTTGTTCATTTTGTAATCTCACACCATGGTCTGACTCTATATGACATTTTAACATTTTTTTGTTCGTGAATAATTTATGACACGACAAATCAGGGCATTGCACGCTATTAATATTTTTTGATTCCTTAGAGCCACAAGTAATTGAATGTCGCTTTAAAGTTCTTTTGTAACTGAAATATTTATTACAAACTAAGCACTTAAGCTCTTCCATGTTACCGGTTCCAATTTCCAACTCTTCCATATTATTATTATAATTAAAAGTAAATAGTAATTAATAATAGTTAATAATATAATATTAATAATTAAGTATAACACCTGTAAGATTATATCACAGAATAAAATAATATCAATATATTATCACCTCGTTGTCAACAAAGATAAGAAGTGTGATTTTAACAAATATTGATAAGAAATGTGAACACCTCTGATTGGTTGCGCAATTTTGCTCCCGAGACGCTCGTAAATATATATTGTGTTATCATTTAATGGTTTACCGAAATATGTTATCACATAAAATATCCCGCGTATAAACGAAATAATAATTCCAGTATGTATGTTAATAAAAATATTATTTATTATGTTTTTTTTAAAAACAACTCATTAATTTCATCAAAATCACTACCCCACCCCTCATAATTCTCCATAAGTCTATATAGTTGCTCGTTATATCCATCATCACTCCAATCCATTTCGACTGAAATTCTGTGTTGTGTTTAACACGCCAAATATTAAATTCTCATGCTCCTGAAGCGGAATAAACTGTATTTTCTCCGAAAGTCGTGATGGATGATGTAACCTTATAGGGGC
>NC_042495.1:114656289-114660635 GCF_005508785.2 Acyrthosiphon pisum
TCTGATTTGCGAGAGAAAGATATTTTTATTAGATTAAGCTCACTCCCCAGAGTCTAAGAGTAGCTTCGATTTTTTGCTGATGGTCTGTTCAATGTGGCAGATTACATGGTCTCGATCTAATTCTGCTTTGAAGTAGAGGATTTGTCGTTGCCGGTGTTTTTTAACTCGCTCACCGGGCGCCCACCGCTGGCGGCCGGTTGCTGCTGGTTGCCTTCCTTTTTGGAGTTAACGTAATTCCTTTTACGGCAATCTTTCAGCAGATGCCCTGGCTGTTTGCAATAGTTACATTCAATTTTCCTAATTGGTGATGTTGTGGAAGAAGGACTTGAGTTTGACGTTGTCGGTTTGCTCCTGCAATCCTTTGCCATATGACCAACTTTATTACATTGGAAACAAGTAGGTTTCTTCGTGGGGTGGTGTGGCACTCCATATAACTTCTTTGTCGATTCTTGTGAGTTTCTGACCCGTTCTTCTTCCCTTGCTGCTTGTATGGCTCTGCCTAACGTTAATGGATTCCTTGCCTTTATGAAATCTTTTAGAGGTCCTAGTCCCTCTACGAATACTTGGATGCTTTGCTTCTTGATGCTTTTTCCTAGCGCTTGAGCTACCTTCTAACTTGTCTCTTGCTCTATTATGAGTATTTGGAGTTGCTCAATCCTATTTGCGTAGTTTGTGATGTCTTCTCCGATTTTCTGTCTTGTTGAATACAACTCTGAGAATAGATATGTAGTCGTCCTCTGCGGTTCCAATGCAGATTTCAACGCGTCCTTTAGTTCAACCCAAAGTTATATTTCCTTAAACTTGACCGCCTGACGGGCTTTCCCTGTCAGTCTAACTTGTATTCCTTGAAGTAGTCGAGCCTGTACATTAGTGATGGGATTTTTCGTTCCTTTTAGTGAATCGTTACTTTCGTTCCAGGTTCACAGAAGGAACGATTCCAAATGACTCGTTCCTTCGTTCCTTTCGGTACTTTTTTATTATAGTATCATATTAAGGTTCGGTATTGGTATTAGGTACCGAGTACCGATTACCAATACCGAACCGAATAACCACAATCAGCACAACGTCCTGTTATAATAATTATATAATTATAACTAATAAATAATAATAATTTTTATTACAAACATAATTAAATAAAAATGTGTAACTTTAGTCAATATAATAAAATAATAAATATTACAGCTCGTATACAATTAAAAAAAAAATGAACTTACAAGTTATAGTAAATAAATTTAAAGATTATTATTTAAAAATAATAATTGTTCTGTATTTTTGACAGACAATCGATTGCGTCGATCTGTAATTGTAGGTATAACCAGCCTTAGAAAAAGTTCTTTCGCATGGGACCGAAGACGAAGGAACGCATAATTTCTGCAGCATTAACTTAAATAAATTTGGATAAAGTACCTTATGATCCTTCCACCAAATCAACGGATCCAATTTTCTGGGTAATAATGGTTCGTTCATATACCTGTCTATTTCTATAATAGCTTGAGACCTTGGCGTACTAATAGTAGTTGTAGTGGATGCCTGTAATTTAAATAAATTAAAAACATAATACAATGGGTATTGGGTATACCTACGTTTTGTAAAATATTTAGTATTCAATTTTAATTACTTGTGCATCGAAGTCTTTCCAAATTTCGAAGTTTTCGGGTTCAGTGGACATGTCAATTTCATCATTTATATTACATGGTGTTTGGTTTGATGTTATTATTTTAATTACGCTTAGAATTAATTTTTGGTATGCATTTTGGTATGACGTACTAGAAATAAATGCCTTTTTCTTGAACCTCGGATCTAAAATTGATGCTTCTGTTAATATGCGGTCCACGTTTATGTCTTTAAATTTTCTGTCTGCTTTAGATTCCATTTTTTCAACCATACAATAAATATTTCGAGGCAAATCTTTTTCTTGTTTTTTTTTTTTTATATGAGATATCAACATGTTAACTAAAATAAGAACTTTTGATATAGATATTTCTTTTTCACTACTAAGTTCTATGGTAACTTCGTTAAATGGCTTAAAAATGTCACAGTAATATTTCATAATTTCAAAATCTGTTTGTAATAAATTGTTAACATTGCCTATAACTGCTATTGTTGAAACTAAAGGCTCTTTTATGTCAATACATCTTTGGAACATTGCATATGTAGAATTCCAGCGCGTGGCGACATCTTGAATTAATTTTAAGGTGGGGTAACCCATTTGAGCTTGCATATTTTTTAATTTAGTATACGCTTGGGAAGACCGCTTAAAAAATTCTACAACACTTTTTACCTTTTTGTGAACTTCAGAAATTTCTCCTAAGCCACTTTGTGCTATTACATTAATAGTATGTGCCAAACAAGGTAAATGACGCCACTTTGTATTTAAATTAATTGCAGATACAATATTTGATGCGTTATCGGTAACTGCTACTTTAATTTTTTCTTGTATTTCCCATTCAATAAAACAATTGTTCATAAAATCTGATAAGTTAACACCTGTATGAGATTCTAGAAAATTAAAACAACCTAATAAATGTGTTTTTAAAATGCATTCTTCCTTGTCTATGTAATGAATGGTTATTGCTACAAAACTATCATTGTTAACCGAAGTCCAGCCGTCAGTGGTGAACGCGATATATTCGGCATTTTTAATACTATTTTTTATTTTTTGTTTTGTACTTTCCACTAATTGTGGAATAATACTTTTAGAAATGGTTTTTCTTGAAGGCAATGTGTATCCGGGATTTAGTAATTTAACAAATTTTTTAAATTCATTATTTTCGACAAGGCTATACGGTTGAAACTCTTTTGCTATTACAATAGCCAATTGGTTATCAATTTGTTTTGATTTAGTAAGGGAAATTGGTTTTGATACGAATGAGTCAATTTTTGTCTGAGTATTTTGGGGAATAGAATTTTGGATTTTATGTGCACTTGTTGAAGGACGAGATGTGGTAGATTTGACTGAAATAGTACAATCCGGTTCATCGATGTCCTGCTCTGTACTAATTTTTTTTCTTGCCTCGTACTGAATAATATGTTTTCTTTTTAAGTGGCGACTTAAATTAGCTGTTGATCCCCCCTTAAATGAATATTCGATAGAACAATAACTACATTTAGCCTTTTCATTGTCGAGTAAAGTAAAATGGTTCCAAACGTCACTTTTTTTCTTATCCATTATAATATAAAATTATGAGCACAAAGATCAACAAACAAAATATTATACTCGACTATATAGTATATATACCTAAAAATACCTAAAAATAAAAATAAAATAAAATAAAATACCTAATTATTATAATTAGTAATTATTAATTACCGAAATAATGTTTTTTGATTCAAGCCCACGTAAACAAATCCAAGTAGGTAGTTAATATATATAATTTACAAAAAACACAATAAAATAACTAAAAGTACAATATTACATACTGTGAACGTGATACGTACGAAAACTGAAAAGGAATGATACTGTGGAGAAAAATACTGCAAAAACAGACATTGTGGAGTAAAACATTGCAAAAATAGACCGTGGAAAAAAACACACAAGTAAAATAAGGTCAAAATTCCCGAAAATTCAAATAAAGGTGCATTTTATTCGTATGGTTATTGGTTGGTCGTGAGTTCCTTATCTTAACGACCATGGTCGGGACTCGGGAGTTCCTTATCTTAATTGTAATTTTGACATAACTAGATAACATGATATCGGTGTTTGAGTGACCGAAGTACCGAACCATCCCCTCTACGAATCGCCCATTGTACTCATGAGCAATACTCGGTACTCGGTAGATGTATGGAACGGGTCGAATGTAGGTACTAGGTAGTAGGTACGAAATGGAACGAAGGAACGAGAAAAAATAATCAGGTGGAATCGTTCCTGATCGTTCCTCTGTCGGACTCGTTCATTTGGAACGATTCGTTCACGAACGACCCATCACTACTATAGAGATATCACACAAATAATAACAATAAACACGATCCTACCCGACCGACTTTTTTGTCAAAATACCTACCCTTAGTTATAATATGTCTCCCCGGGCATTATTCAGTTGTCGACGAGTGGCGCGCACAAACTGAAAGTGATTTCTTATTGTTACTGTGTTTGTCTGAACTGCTGTCGTATTTTAAAGATATACTGTGATCTTAATATTTTAAAATATGGATCAACAATCCGAAGATTACCCGTAAGTACCTATAATTTTTTTTTTAAATATAATTTTTTTTTCTATTTTATTCTTTCGTATTAGGATGTCTGAATATGAGTCCTCTGAAGAAGAATATGTTTCACCCCCCCACAATATCATTAACTTTAACAATGAGTGCGTTACACTGCGCGAAATTATGCGTTTTTATCTTAA
>NC_042495.1:114660685-114674032 GCF_005508785.2 Acyrthosiphon pisum
GCATATTTTTTAATTTAGTATACGCTTGAGGAAGACCGCTTGAAAAATTCTACAACACTTTTTACCTTTTTGTGAACTTCAGAAATTTCTCCTAAGCCACTTTGTGCTATTAAATTAATAGTATGTGCCAAACAAGGTAAATGACGCCACTTTGTATTTAAATTAATTGCAAATACAATATTTGATGCGTTATCGGTAACTGCTACTTTAATTTTTTCTTGTATTTCCCATTCAATAAAACAATTGTTCATAAAATCTGATAAGTTAACACCTGTATGAGATTCTAGAAAATTAAAACAACCTAATAAATGTGTTTTTAAAATGCATTCTTCCTTGTCTATGTAATGAATGGTTATTGCTACAAAACTATCATTGTTAACCGAAGTCCAGCCGTCAGTGGTGAACGCGATATATTCGGCATTTTTAATACAACTTTAAATTCACGTCACGTTGTTTAAATAATTAAATACGCTTTGTTTCGATGAATAGAATCAAAAATGGTGTTAGGAGTTTCTTTTAGAAGGCTATATCAATTAATATAAAATGGCAAAAATAATGTCAATGGTTTTATATCTGAGCAGAAAATAAAACTAATATTAAATAATATAATTGATAATCCAAAGAATGACAATTAAGTATTTAAATATAAGTATTTGTATTTAAAAGACAATTAGCCAATAGGCAAGATAGACTACAATATTTCAAATACCTACTTTATTTAAAAATTATTCTTTACTATAATGATTAATGGTTATTGGTTTTAAATGTACTTTACAGGATTGGATATTAGGACACAAAGGTGGGCATTAACTAGTTAAAAAGTTAAAGTTAAGTTAAAAAGTTAATTTTTTTTTAACTTTTTAACTTAACTAGTTAGTTTATTTTCTAATCAACCTTATGAACTTAACTAGTGTAATTTAACAGTTGAAATAACTTAGCTTTTCTCTGTTGATTTTAAAAAAATCTATCAAGTTAAAAACATTTTGAAACTTTCGTTTATACGTAAATATTACTATTAAAAAAAAAAAAAAATGTCAGTATAAAATAAAAATAATCAAATACAAAAACACAAACATTTCTGTTCTTTTTCTTGATAACATAATTTTGTGTATATCATATATTTTATTAAGTTTTAAATTATATATTATACGAGTTGCAATTATAAATGTTTTTGAAAAATTAATCATTTTTAATTATAAATAGACAATTGTTATGTTTTAATGTTATATAACTTATATTATTCAATTGCTATGATATGAAAAAATAAATCTGTTAAATTATTAATTTGAGATGAGTATAGTTCAAATTAGTAAATAATAGTAATGTAAAAGTAAAAGGGTATCAGCGACCAGCGTACATTATGATAAAAGTTCAATAAAATTGTTTTTTATAATTTATAAATTAGAAACTAAAAAGACACATTCACTCTTTATGTGATTAAAAAAATTAATAGATTAACTTTTTTTAAACTAAGTTAAGTTAATATTTTTTTCTATATTAACTTTAAACTTATCGAGTTAAATTTATAATTTGTTAACTGTTAACTTTTAACTTATCGATCTTGTGTCCTCTTAACTTAACTTAACTTGAGTTAATTATTTTCATTAACTTGCCCACCTTTGTTAGGAAATAATCCAGACAGTTGGGCGCTACTTATTGTGATCAACTGGTGGTACACCACACTATCTAATAAATACTTCGGCGTATCGCTTCAACGAATATTTAAACAATTTAACAATAATAATTATAAAACACAAAAAGAATAACTGTTGAAATATATTATTATAACGCGTTTACAAACACGATCATTATCAAATTAATAAATAATTACTTAGAACACAAATCACAGTTCTAAGTCCTACTATTTGTTTTTAGTAATACCCTATGTCCCTACCAACTAATATATTATTGACACGACGATGTTTCAAATAACTCGCACTGCCTAAAATATATTATGATCATCAGTCGGTCAGTTACAACATATCAACAATCAACTACATGAACGCTAATTATTCGTGGTAAGGAAAATGTTCAATGTTATATATACTGTTATAGTGGTTAGTATATACCTATGTAATAATTATATAAATATGTTATAGAAGCATTGTCGCACAATGCGTACGCACTTTTTATTATCTACTCCTATTACAATAAGCGGACGAACGTAAAAATCGAAGGTTTTGATAAATAAAGAATAGGTAGGTAGGTACCTATTATTATTATAAAATGGATAATAGCGGTTACGGCTTTCTATAAGTTTTTGTTCGGATTATGGAAATGTCGAAATAATTAAATGTTTAATGAACATCTTGTTGGTACCTACCTATTTTTTTTGGCATTTTTAATGGGCAAATAAATATAATTAAATCCAGTACCTACGTCAAAAGGCCAAATCATTTCTACGAATTGACAATTATTATAATATTATATACAATATTGAAAATACGACAAGTCGAGTAGGTACCTTCCTATTGCTCGAAGGTGAGTGCATGTGGCTTGAGGATGGGATCATGGAGAAGGTGGATATGTTTTTTTATATTCTTAGCGGATCGAGAGAGCTGTCGGTTTTACAATGATTATTCGTGTTTGTTTTTTTTATAAACATTTCACTCCGGAGAAGTAAAGTAGTAGGTATAAAATGTCTTATGCAACATCACACGTACGTAGGAAACAATGCACATGCTTTGTTTATAGTTTCTGGAATTTCTAAGGACGGTAAAAAAAATAATGGTAAAACTGATGGGAAAAGATGAATGAATCTAAGAAATTGCTGAATCGCCCATATTTAACTAACATGTCACACGTTTTTGAGTGTAACTATCGTGTACTTACTACTTGGAATAGTTTCTAGAAAATGGTAATTGTTGCATTTAAATTTGAAACAATAATATTATATTATGAGTACTACTTGTTTTGCATCGAGGTGATACGCTATGTGTATAGTACTCTAATATTTTGGGAGACTATAATATTATTATGTTTTTTTAACTTTTCATTTTTCTGCAATTTTTATACAAACAATTTTTTTTATCATTATTGTTTCATTATAATATTATTATAATCAGTTCTTTAGTGTAGACACTGTTTTTCTTTAATATTATGCAATCGAAGATAATTTTAATACGTATACGCGGTAAATAGGTATATAATACTAAAATACTCGGAAGATATAAGTATATACCTAAACCTAACAAGATATCATTCAAACGTATTTTCTCAAAAACTGTATCTTATATTTTTATATTATATTTTATTGAAGTTTAAACTGTTAAATTTATTTTGTCTTGGAAATTCAAAGACTATTGTATTTGTATATTGTAACTGATAATGTATATAGTCAATATAATATATGCACACATATGTGTACACATTACACGACATGTGGCTTCTATTTACACCACACCTAACTTTCACTTACACGGTAAACTTTTTGCGTACAACATATAAGTTAATATTTACAAAAAGTCTACTGTAAATAGATAACTATTTGCTATGTGCTACATTTGCTGCCTACCTAAAGCCTATCGAGCAATTTCAATGAAAAAACTACTGATCCTACTATTTTTTTTTCACTTATAATTAACCACAAAATAAATTGCATAAATAATGATAATGGTAATTTAAAATTTGTGGTTGTAAGCTCACCCGAGCCCATCCTAAATTGCGCCCATGCCTATAATTGATAGTAATTATTGATCCGTTTTATACTATATATTATCCTGTTTTGAGGGTTCATATAGTATTATATACAGACTAATTTATACAGTAAATAAAAACAGTTTTCTAAAACGGTCGATAGAAATATAATGTTAATTCATTAATAATTAACGACGTTTTGATATTTTTCCGTGAAAAAAAAATGTTCAACACTCATCATTGTATAATGTATATTGTACAACAGTACGATTTCACACTCGTCGAATAGCCATTAGCCTATTGTCACTAATGTGTTATTGGTATATTACAGGTAGCCATTAATATTTACATAACGATTTCGTTGTCGGATACCTATTTAGGTACCCATAGGTATTATCTACTATTTGTTTACAGATCGAAAAGTAATGGAGGAATTAAAGAAGGCGTTGAAACTCCAGGCGAAACTGTACAACGCAGACACGGCCTACGTCAGCATATCGACATTAGACATGGGTCGAAAGTATCCAATCACTGATTTATCCAAAGTCCAGTCGGCATACGGTTTGCGCATATTGGTTAGCCTTCAAGGAGATCGGAGGATATTGAAAACATATCTACCTAAATCTATTAAGTTGAGTGATTCTTATATCGACGGTTTCATCAATCGGGACAGAAGGTCGGTTCTATATTTAGTTTACAAGGGTGTAAAATCTAATGGGGCGTATAAAATCGATTTTGAATAATTCCGGTTCATCAAGTATATTAAGATTGTTTTGAATTTTGTTAATTTTTTTCGAAAAAAAAATTTAAAATACATTTCACATATTATTATATAACATACAGATAACATATTTTTTCAATGTCTAAAATATATAATACTGAAAAACATAATGTTGATGTAAGATTAATGTATTAATGTTTGTGAATTGATTATACTCCTCGTGGGTTAAATAATAATATTACAATAAATTACAAAAACTTTAAATACAAAATTAAATTTTTCTAGTTTTCGTGAAATAATTGCCTACGATGGTGTTGATATTATATGAAAATACAATATACTTATACTTGCTATATAAGTATATTAAGATAAAAGATTATAAGATTTTTAAGTGTTATCGTTGGAGCTTCCTGATTATAACGATAGCGTATCATTAGAACAATTTATTGCATGTGATAACTGTAAGCAATAAGTCAGCTTAGAAATAATTACACAATTTTATGAAAAATAATAATTATTAGAAATAACCAAGGAGGTAGATCCGTACGGCATTGATGGAACAAGGGCCAAATGTACTAATTTTAAATGTATAGTTGAAACTTATAAGTTATAACTATAGGACCCAGATATTTATACACTAAATATTGTAGAATATGCACGTCATATTTATGCAAAGAATAATTCAAAAATATCCAAAAAATATAATAAATACAACATACATTATGCATATCACATTTATGCGAACAATAATGCTTGGAAAATAGCTTAAATGGAAAAATTTAAATTACATTAATAGCAAGTTATACATTTAGTAATTATCTTATAAAATATTCATTTTTTTTTTATTTATTAAGATTAAAATATTTCAACATATCACATGTTATTACAAGTCTGTAATTATATTACAAATATTTAATATTACAGTATAGCGTGCGACATTTATGTAATTAGTGATATCGATATGATTCTAATGCATACAAAACGGTTTCAGATATTATATAATTTAGCAGGAGCATTAATAGATAATTAGAATGAGGTTTTACGATAAGAAGTTTAATAGGAAATAATGACTGTTATGGGAACTTTGTTGTGAGTTTGTTTAAAATTACGGTTAGTAGAGAAATTAGAGGGTTCAATAATGTTTTGAATTCGTTCAAAATTTTTGACGCCTAATCTGGAGTACTGGATTTTGGTTTGGCGGCAGTTATGCTCGCGTATGGTGGGCCGGACTAGGGTGAATCGAATACGCAAGGGACGCGTTCTGAAAATATTCATAAAATTATACATTTTATGAGTCTGATTGTTTGATTATAGAATATCTAAATTATTATTTTTTTAGTATTTATAAAATGTGCAAACCTTATGCAATAAGCGATATAGAATATATATTATATTTAATAATTAATAGTTTTACTAAAATATGAAAAACAAATAAATCATAGAATCTTCAATCTACGCATATTTAATCAGAATTATTTTAAGTCTAGTGTAGAATGATAATAATAATATTAAGGATTTACATTATACAAATAGGGGTTCTTCTTATATCTATTATTATTTGGAGAACAAAAAATCTGGAGTATTTATTGATACAGCGGATGAAAATATAATCTGTATGTCACGAACAATAAAACTGTTAGAGAGAGATGATGGTAGGAAGTTATTTCCCCTATAATATGAATTTGTCGTTTTTTGGTTTGTATACAAATTACAAGGTTAACGTTTTAACAAAAACAAAAGGTCTTCAAGTATCGAGTGGAGGACCGAAATAATTTTAAAAAGTTTAAGAACTTTGTGTTGCTCCCAAATCTTATCTTAGTGTAACGTACACAGTTTTGTTGGTTTTATATTATCCAAACAATAGTGGGTATTTAGTATTTTGCTCTCATCAGAAAACTCACTGGTGATAGGAAGATGACCCGATTAACGACCGTATGTATTTAGCTTCCACTGTAAAAATAATGGCTTTTTAATAGTTTTATTTTCCTGAAAAAAAATGCAAACAACATAATCAGTCATAATATTTACTAAAACAAAACAATAATATGATATTATAATAGTTTTAGCAACTGTAAATCATACGCAATTGGATTGAAAAAAAATATTAAAATACGGTTTGTTTTAAATAATATTGATCTTCGACATAGCGATGTACCTATATTGCCTATACGTTAAGCCGTCACAGCAGTCATCTTGTATGCTTTCAAAAATGACAGTGACCAGTGTGTTAATATTTTATTGGTATTCTTACTGAAATAAACTAATAATTAGGTTCTCCAGCACACAAATACACAACAGACCCGAGTATAGTTAAAAATTGGTATGAATATACAATTTGAGAGGGTTCTATCTAGGCCAGGGATGGCGAACCTATGTCACGCGTGTCACGGAGTGACACGCTTGCATTATTTCAGTGACACGCCAATTTCAAATATAATTCATAATTTTTACATCACTTTCCAAAAAAATAATTGATAATTTGAAACTATCTTTAACTTATTATTGGAATATATCGTAAGATATTGTAATCTGTACTTTCCATTTCCTAAGCTCGTAAACGATTAGATTAGATTATCAATAATTTTGTTTTTCGCGTTTACGTACAAACGTAGGTACAACAGATAATAGATAGTTTCCGATGCCTTACATGACCACTATAAAAAAAAAAAAAATAGGTCTGCAAAGTTTCTGACACGTGAGGCAAATAAAATCAAACCAAACATTTTGATTTGACACGTAGTTATCAAAAGGTTCGCCATCCCTGATCTAGGCGTTCAGTGATTACTGATTACCAAATTTCAAATGTCCCAATTTTGCTATCTGTGAATGTCTTATTGTACTATAATATACCTATTATGTAAACGACACAAGTTTAAATATCATACGAATATATACCGTCCAGATTAAAAAGCAGCATTATGGGATTAATATTTTTAAAATGTTTATAATGTTATAAGCATAACTTATAGGGTCATAAGACATAAAATTCGTGTGCAGTGTTGGGTATGTTACCGAATGACGTACGATTGACAAGATTCAAAGTGGAAGTAAGGCGGGAAGCCGATTATAGTAACTCAAGCTCTTGTATTGACTACTGATGCAAAAATTGAAAAATCTCGATAGGTAAGACAGGTAAGTACTAGAATTTAGAAGACTAAGATACTGTTAAGATCCGTTCATGCTGCGTTCTGATTGGTTATCTTAAGCTACGGTTTCCCTGCAGTGTCAAACAGTGGAATAGCACGGCCGCGTTAAACGCTGACCTATGTCCAGACCGGTAGTGACTAGTGACGCTAGACGCCGCGTCCAGACGCTGCAGGGAAAACGTACCTTTAGTGAGTAGCGAGACAAACCGCAATGTGGTTTAAATCTTATCCATAACAATATAATATAAATTAAACATTTTGGACCGGTTCGGACGTAACGCCTATTAATTGATAATGTTTAATTTCTAGTTTTTGTATATGGTATCTAAAGTACTTAATATATTATAGGTAACTATTTTATCTTGATTAAGCTAGGCTAGGCTTAGAGTTACAAAATATACAAACAGCTAGGTTTACGACTTTGAAACATTTAATTAAATTTAATTATTATCTTAAACGAATGATTGCATAAGTGCACATAATTTATTATTGTTCAGTATTCGTAGTATTACATAGTCTTAAAATCTGTGCATGCCGCTGTCATCAGCATTTCCGTCACCATATTTGTAGCTGCGATAAGCACGCACAATGGACAACTCTTTTCTCCCCACTCTTCAACCTCTCTTCCTACGCATTATACACAATATGATCCGCTCCATACAAAAGTAATTCTAATGTCTATGCTAAATCAATGTAAACAATGTCATCATTTATATTTTATTTTGTTTCTATTTTACGTTGTGTCACGGACTAATAAGATATACAGGACTGGAAACGAAGACCTTATCAGTAGTCCGTGAATGTTTCCAAAAGGTACAATGTGTGTACCAGCGCTATCTACGTACAGAACTATCAGTTGCTTTATAATAAGTGAACATTTTACATTATTTTTTTTTATGCTTTAAAATTTTAACAATAATTTTAACTTAGGTATCACTTATTAGTTATTTTGTACGTATTATAAATATTAATATAATAGGTACTTACTACTTACCCACACTTAACAATCGATAGTTAAACAAAATTACTTATATTATGGGTAGTTAATAGTTTGTTGTGCTCATAACATTTTGAAAGACTTTGGTTTTATTTCACCCCAAAAACGAGGAGCTATAAGAACAGTAAAAAGTAAAAATTGTAATAAAGTAATTTGTGGACTTAATGAAGGCTTGGATTTATGAATATAAACCAGGAAAAATATAATAGTGATTTTAGTAAAAATTGGTAGGTACCTTGGTACTGTATACTAATTGTAGTACTAAATTAATTATTTTATTCTTGAATAAAGGGTTGGGCATAAAATAACACATAAATTATTTTATAATAATCTGAAATCTATATATATAAAAATGGAGACAAAATGTATAACAATTCATCAATTGAGAACGGCTGGTCCGATTTGGCTCAATTTTTTTTTTAAGATGTTCGTAATTGCCAGGAGTAGGATTTTACGAAATCAAAATTTAGGAAAATCCACCAGAAAAGTAGGAAATCTGGATGTAAAGAATACAACAGTGGCGCAACAGTGTTTTATATATTGGTTGCTATTGGTTTTGTTGATTATTTATTATTATTATTATTGTTGATTATTTCTATTATTATTTTTTTAAATCTATATATATAAAAATGGAGACAAAAATGCATAAAAATTCATCAATTGAGAACGGCTGGTCCGATTTGGAAAATTGATACTTTGATTGTTGCCAAAAAAGTCATCAATTGTCATTAAAAAAACATCATTGTTTTCACATTACTTGACAAATGATTATTCAACAGCGATCAGTAATCTAAATAAAAACTCATTTGGATAGTAGTTGTGTAGTACACTAGGTAGCAGTCACAGTCACGATTGTACCAAACCGAAACATTTGAGAGCCATACCTCCACACTCCCCCCAGTCTATCGTTTCCAGTCCTGTATAATATTATCTTAGTCCGTGCGTTGTGTCCAAGGTTTATAGAATATAATATTCTTATATTCTATAAACCTTGCGTTGTGTCTACATAACCGTCATAACCTAAAAGAGTTCATATTGTTCGTTTTCTGTTCGTGCTCGCTATCAAAGCACTAAAGCAGCTCCCATTTCGTTCGTATTTGTTTAAATTGTATACATATTACACTTTTCATGATTTTCGTCATCAGTAAGATGACATAATAATTAAAGCAGATTATTCATGAATATTAAATTTGATCATACTGTAACTCTGAAAAAAACTTTTTGTGGAAAAATTGCTTACAAAAAGTAAAGTGTGGCTACCGAGGGAGTTACAAATTTTAAATTTGCCTGAAAATGTGTATTTTGGTATGTATATATGTATGTACATAATATATATATATACATGTACCTCTATCATCTCACGATAACCCCATTTCAATCCAAAGTCATCCAGCTGAAATATTAAGTGGTACCTACCTTATATCGTGAACAGTATGAACACACTGTATATAACATATTTAAATGTTATTAATACTAAATGATATCTATAGACATTATAATTCTTTTAAAATTCGGTGATTTTATTTGTAATTGATATAACTAAAATTTAAAATTTAAAACATTTAAAGTTATTGAAATTATTTGTATGCATGTAATCAACGTTTAAATTTTTTAAATATATTGATTTCTGACAAATTTAGTAAATTTTTAACTATAATTGATTCACGAATATGTAATAAGATTAATTATATTATATTAATAATATTATATTATAATAATATATTAATACGGGTCGGAAGGTTTAATATTTTGGCATTGCTGCAGTATATCAAAATCTACGACTGCCGGTGGAACGCGAGCGTTTAATATTAATTATAAAACTCGCGTATCTCGAGCACAATAATATTATTATATATAGCAAGTACCTCTACGTAACTTAATTATTATTACCGGCAAACGCGATATTATATTTTTGAGTATACGACGTCGTTAAATGCGCATACGTAGGTACCGGTACCTAGGTACATCGTCGGTTAATTCAATATTTTTAGTCGTTTGACGTTGATTAATATACATCGACCTTTGCGACGTTATGCGTATGATGTAATAATATTTACGCTCTCGAAAGCGTATATGGCTTAAAACGTTTCCGAATAAATTTTTTTATTCTACCGCGGCCTGTTGATTAAATTATAACCACTCGCGCGATAGACGTGTGATGGATAGGACGCTCATCTGCGATTTTGCCATCTCCGTCGTTTTTCCACGACGAAATCGAGTACGTCGTCGACGTGTCGATTATTAGAAATGGAAAGCGAGCGACGGGAGGCCCTGCAGTGGCAGGGTGTGGCTGATTTTTAATATACACTATACATTTTTATCATCAAAAATATAATTTGTGGTTACCTATGTACACCTATATATATGTATCTGGTATATTTAGGTATCTAAGTAATTAGAAATATTGAAAAAAGACAATTTTGGGGGGGGGGTACATCTCCCTCCCTACCACTACTACGCTTGACCACCGCTGGCCCTCCCAGCACCATTATTCACAGATTTATCGTGTATTATGATATCGTAATTTAATTGGTGGACGAGTATTTGGTGTTTGTTAACAATTGCATATGGTTTTAAATTTTTAATATTGTTTTTGATTTTTAAATGCCAGATATCGCCTATGTCGTGACTGAGTATTTATTTTAATTTTTACCGATTGTTGTTTTGTTTCCGTTAAAAAGAAAAATGATTAGTATAGGTGTGTTACGATTATACGAGTTATATTATTTTCTGAATATTGATCGCGAAAATTCAAGAAAACAAAATTGTTTGGGTTCAAAGACGTTTCGGCTAAAATAGTCGAACATGACCCGCCGTAATTTTCGATTGCTTTTTCCTGCCGTATTATACATATAAAAATTGTATTCGTTTTTTTTTTTTAAAAAAAAGCAAATACCCATACCTTATAATAGTGATAAAAATGTAAAAAGATAAAGAAAAACTGCGTGGATTGCTTGAAAAAAATATTGTTTTTGATATTTTATACAACATATTAATATAATATATACCTCCAAGGCTTCAACGCGCGTCTTTATAACTTCTGCCGTTTTGTTTTATAACTTCAAAGTATAATAGTGCCTATACCTACTCATTATTATATTACATTATTATGTAGGTATAGAAAAATACTGTAAACAGTGCAATTTATTTTTTATCCGATAATATGCAATACGAGGACCTAGCTGCTGCTATAGAACCTGCGTAAATGTGAACGGGGTTCAAATTATACTCAGACGACTACGGACGGCGCCACTCAATCGGATACATGTTTCTTCTTGCCTGCAACTCGTAAGTATCAACATAAACAAAGTCATGATCAAACTTTAAGAATAATAATTATTTTAATATCAAATATCTTATACCTGCTGTATACACATGACATACTATTATTATTAGTATAATATCATTGTGTAAATGAGTTTCGTGAGCAAACTTCTCGTTCGGAAAACGTTCAAACTATATTTTATCGTGTATACCTAGGTACCTATCATTTTGACGTTGCAACTTACGGCGCACTTAAAAGCTTTCACACAAGCAACATATTATAGTATATGATTTCGGTAATATCATGTTCAGAAAATATTCTCAGCGAACAGACGCTAATATCTTCGCATATAATTACGAATTACTTGGAACAATAATATTTGCGCACTTGAGTCTGCTCGAGGGTGTCTCGAAACCTTCATGGGGGGGGGGGGGGGGATATTTAATATAACAAAGCTTGTGGTGGTACTAGTTAAATGCAATATTATTAGGCATAATATAGAAGCGATGTATTAATATTTTTCAATTTTTCTTACTCGCATAATACACACGTAACAATAATACATTATTACGTACGTAATTTAATGATTTAACGATAAAAATTAAATATTTGATGACTGAATACATCTCAACATTAAGTGTCATTATTATCGTATTGTTATCAGTCCTAATAATATTGTCGGAATTGTCCTACACTATTTTTCAATTAATTTATCTGCCACGCAATGAGATATTTCAAAAAATATATGGCACGTTCTTGGGAAATGTATAAAATATGGATGCGGTAATTTAAATAATTTAATTCTTACAACTTGACATATTTTGTTTGCAACAATCAAATATTAAATTTTTCTTATTAAATAAAATCTAGGTTAGTAGGTATTCGGTTTGCAACTGCAGACATAGTTGGTTGACAAACTCAAATAAAAATTCATCAAACCCTCTTCCACATCCCTTATTTATGTCAAGTTTGCCTCGATATTATTATTATAATCGTGCTTGCACGAAGTAAGTATATCAACTTTTGTACTACATATTTTATTCATATAGAGATTATTTTTGAAATGGAGTTTTTCCGTAAATAAATAAATATATATAATACTAGCTGACCCCGTGTACTTCGTTGCCCGTTAAAAATAGTTTAAATGATATATAAATAAATTTGTAATAAACTAGATAGCAAAACTATTTTATTTAATAAAATAATTGTATTATTATTATTTATCTAATTTTTTTACTGGAATGCGCCACTGTTGTATTTTTGCTTTCCATTGGTTTCTTACTTTTCCAGTTTCCTTATTAACTTTTCCCTGACAATAAATTACGAACACAACAAAAAATGAATCAGCCAAACAGGTCAATCCGTTTCGGAGCCAACCCGTAACAAAGATTTCCATTTTGATTTCATATAATATAACAATATAGTTATTAGAATATAATGCCGTGATCAATTAGGTACCTATCAAGTGTGCAGGCGCGGACTGGTAAAAAAAGGGCGTGGGATGCTGCATAATTTAAAGGGCAAATAAAACAAATTTTGGGGGCAAATTTTAAATATGTAGGTTATTTATAAAATATTAAAT
>NC_042495.1:114675643-114677291 GCF_005508785.2 Acyrthosiphon pisum
GTTGGCACATTTATACCGATAGGGGCAAATATATTTTAGGGCAAGGGATGCTGTAGCATCCCAGCATCCCAGCCAGTCCGCGCCTGCAAGTGTGATGTACGCCGCACTCGCTTGGGATTTTCTCTGAGCGGATTTTGGATGTATTATTTCATAGTTGTTAATTTTTATATTATGCGGTTTCATTAGTTTTTAAACATTAATGATACTGTTGTTAAAGAACACAAGTACTGAAATGAATTATTTGGAAACGGCGCCCTGCAGTTGTACAACATCAACAGCTTATTAATCTTGTCTCTTAGATCTGTCGATCGAATCACGATGGCCAACAATTTATTTTTCATAATATGAATAGGTATAACATGTAAGCAATCCTTATTGACACTGTGAAAAGTACCTATATTTGATGATGTTGGTTTAATTTACAAATTAACAATACTGTTGCCGTCGATCGGGAGTGCTGTTCTTCCGAAAAAATTCGGAAAACCGTTTGAATAATATTATGTATTAATTATGGATCACAGTGATCACAATATTGTGTAACACATTTTTTGTTTTCAGCCAATAGATAGGTACACTACGATGTGAGTAGAAAATTATTTTCAATAGGCACCGCATGTCAAAACTTCTCTAGGGAAGAACATTTGTATTTAAATTATGGCTAGTATTATTCAAATATGATATGGTACACATTATACTTAACTTCATAAAATCTAATTTTTTAGTATCGTATACGTTTTTTCAATACTTTCTAAGCACTTCAATTATTTAATATCTAACACGATATGTCTCCACCTTGTTTGTTCTCGTGTATATCCGATCGTATCCTGCATGGATGCATACACTCTAAACTTATACAAACTATTTAAATAATTAATGGAAATTAATAATTCAACTATTTGAAATATTTACTTTGCATATTATATTAGTTATAAACTATAACTACCTATTAGTATATAACAGATGATTATCATGATGTTGATAAACGCGCGAAAACAAAATGTCAAAATATATGGTTAAATTCAGAGTTGAGGTAGGTAGAGTTGAAAACAGTATTCCATCCTAAAACCCATATTGATATCAATTTGGCTACTTCGTATACAACAGTAATGTTTTCCAAAACCATATCTCACAGAATATCTTAAAGAGAAAAAAGAGCTATTGACAAAAAAAAATAAAGACGAAAACTAGTAACTGTATTTTAATAAATTATAAAACCCAATACAATTTTAAAAATAGGTGCTCAAACGGGAATTTTGAGATTTACGAAGGAAATTTTTGTTTATAAATGGTTGCTATAGGTTGCTATTATAATAATTATTATTGGTTGCATTGGTTAATCGTTAATTAAATTAATATTATTATATATAATATTTAGCTCGTTAAATGTACCAACTCTATATGACTCAAACCTTGTTCAATTTGTTATTTAATATTTAGTGTATGGTGTTCAAAATTTATCTTAACTTTTCTATTGCCCGGAATAAAAATTCTGATTCTCAGCAGTATATTATCAGTAGGGCTCGGAACTTATTGAATTTGCATATTTTTATTGAATAGTCCAATAAGTTGCCAAGTAAGACAGAAATTTGTTTCAAGTTGTAACGAATTTAAATACATCAAATAAAAATTGCATATTTTGCATATTTTG
>NC_042495.1:114678889-114704765 GCF_005508785.2 Acyrthosiphon pisum
ATTATTAATTACTATTTATTAAATTACATTTAAAATAAAAATAATAATTTAATTACATATTTCAGTGCATATTTGAGTGCATTAAATTTTTTTGTGCATATTTTCGTGCATTTTTGGTAATATTTTAATGCATTTTTGCATGCATATTTTCATGATTTTCAATGCAACAACTTCCGAGCCCTAATTATCAGCCATCAGGTAGGCAATCTACCAGCGGTAGATCGCGGACCCCGTGCTGTTTGCACGTAAGTGTAATTAGCCAAATCAGTTCAGCCGTTCTTGAGTTATGGATATAGTATAGTGTAACTAACACGACTTTTTTTTATATATTATGTATGTACAGATATAAATACACAGACTATAACTATACAGACTGAACTCTGAAACTACTTATCAGATCTTCTTGTTTATATTATATATATATTACATATGTACAGTCCTGTAAAGAATACTTTTAAAAAGTACTTGAGTAAATACTCAAATACATTTTTTTTTAAGTATTTAAGATACTACTCTAATACTTTAATTGTAAAGTATTTCAAATACTACTCAAATACTTTTGGTTTTTAAAGTGGGTTTCTAATTATGGTAATATAAACGCATAGGTAGTAGGTAATCTAATATAGTTATCTAATAGTTTTAAAGGGAATTTTGCTATTCAATATTCAATAACTTTTTTTAGAAATCTGGTTTTCACAAACCTTGGGGCTTCGGCTAACACAGAAATAGAGAATATTAAATAAAACTATTATTCTATTATTTTAGTTGACAATAATATTTTTCCAACCAATTATTTCGAATAAAAATAAAATGTTCGATATAAAAAACCAAAGTATTCAATACCAAAAAGTATTTAATACAAAAAAAAGTATTTAAAATACCATTCAAAATACTTCATGCTGAAAGTATTTAAAAAGTTATTCAATACTTAAAAAAGTATTTGAATACTTTTACTCAAATACTTTATACTTTTACTTAAATACTTTACAGGACTGCATATGTATTATGTATACTATCAAAAGATAATAATACAAATCAATAAACATGCCCGATTAACCAATATCAACCAATATATTATACACCATAGATTTTCCTAAAATTTTCTTTCATATAAACCTTCTCCTTAAAATACTCTTTCGTTTAAAAAAAAAAATCAAGAAGATCTGATAAGTAGTTCCTGAGTTTAGCCTGTACAGAGATTTTTATTTCACATTTTTATAGTTAGATATTATATTATTTATATTTAAAAAGTAAAGCAAATAGTTTTTTTTATTATTATTATAATAACTTAAAAACCCATGGCAACCATTTATAAACAAAAATTTCCATCGGAAATATCAAAATTCATATAAAAGACAAAAAAATGTTTGTACCCGACTACCTGCAGGGTTCTTTATGCATTCCTAAACCGTTCATTCGATTGCGATAACATTTGGTACAGAGATAGATTAAATCTCGGAGAAGGAGATAGGTTACATTGTATCGTGAAAAAAGTTTAAAAAGAGGTCCAATCAATAGTAGCTCACAATCAGGGATTTTGAGATTACTATTATTATTATTATTGTTATTTTTTTGTTTATAAACGGTTTCTATTGGTTTTAATAATATTTAACTATTTTATAAACAGTATGGTGACTATCACTGCGATACCACACAACTACGAAATTACAGATTATTTAGGAGAGACAAAAATTTAATGAATTTGATTCCAAGAATAATTATCCAGTTGTATTTCCTCCGATAACTAAAAGGAGCTTAATGTATTTTGAAAATTATGTAATTTATATTTATAATATAATTATTAGATTTATTTTACTGCACTTATATTACAGAAAATATCGAAGACATGAAAAGTTGTAAGATCGAAATACGTATTGTTCAAATACAAAATGTTAGGTCCAGTAATTTTTATTTATTTAATTTATGTCAGTAATATTGTATTATGTTGAAATGTCGTAACTTATATTACGATAATAATTTAGTATTCATAAACAATAAATTAATATTATGACCCAATATCATATCGGTAATCTATGGCCAATTAATCTTGAAATAAACAACCTTTGGTCAATTTCTTAAATCAGTAAAAATTAATATTATATAAAATGAAACATTTTCTTAAAAATTAAATATTATATTAACAAATGTTTATAGCATTAAGGAAGACAAATTATAATAGGCATACCTTTCATATATTATCTACTCGTAGTAAAAGATTTTAAGAATTACTACTGTGGTCCCAAATAACACAAGCAAGTACCTATGTATTTCATACAATAAATCACCTTATATCTTCTATGATATTTTTAAGGTATACATTTTAGAAGATTTTTAAAAAACACGTAATCATCAACTAATTTTGTTATAATATGCTATATTAAATGAAAATAATATATCAAAGTGTCCGACTAAAAAAGTTTTACGGTTATTGTGTAATGTAATAATCTCACGATATAATAAGTAATCTAATATAAAATTTGATTTTGTTCCAGTGCAAATCGAAGAAACTATAAATTCGATTAAAACGTGTTGAACTTATATTGTTGTTCTTCGTTAATGCAATATTTTTTCTGTTTATTTTCGAAGAGGAAAAATGTCTGAGAAAAGTTTTTATTTCATTGTGGACAAATTATATATATAAAAAAACCAACAGTACAAAGCTAGTACAGTGGTGCGCTACTTGAAAAACTGTCAACCACAAAACTTATCATCTTTTGAATTAAAATATTCCTTTCTAATGGTATTATTATTTTATACATAAGGACATCATCTCACCGGGCTGCTAACGTGCAGATGGAAACTTTTATACGTAGGTACATTATAATAGTGCGTATACCGTATAGTATGTATATTGTATATAAAAAACTGTATAAAACTGTGTACCTGTCATCATTTTCACCTTGGTATAATAGACATTATTATTTCTAAAAATTACAAATAAACAACTAACAAACATCAATCAGTTTATCCTACATATTATAATAAAATAAAATGTTTTTTAATTCATGATTTGATTTTTTGATAGTATTTATGAAGTTGAAATTCAATCATTTCAATCGCATACATTAGAGTTTGTAACATCAGTAAAAAGATATATTTTTTTTTCATAATTTACAATTTACAATTATTAATAATAATATTGTATGCGTAAATATTTATAATAGACGTATCACCTCCAAAGCCAATGTCTGAGCAAGAAGAGAGAGAGACTAAACTAAAGACTAAATTAGTTATGTTGACTAAAATGTAGAAACTAAAGCATTGTCTAAAAATTAATTATAATTTAATAAAATTCAATTAGCCAATAATACCCAACTTTTTTCTACGATTTAAAATTATTGAAATTACTTAAATTTAAGTTATGCTTTAAGCAAAATTGTAGAAATGTCTATTTGGAGCTGTGTTGTCCGAAAACGTTTCTCATTTAGGGACTTTAATATTCGAATTAGATTTAAGAAGACCCGTATGCAGTAGTTATAATACGGCTGCCTTCAGCCATTTTATATAATTCATCTAACTCAGGATTTCTCAATAAAATAAAGGTATTATCAGCAAAACAAATTTTTTTGACCTGGATATGTTGGTTGAGAAATGTATTAGTATATATAATAAATAAGTTCGGACCTAGGACAGTTCCTATTGTGGCATTGAGGAGTTAATATCACGATTTTGTCACTAAATATACTATCAATATTTACTCTCTGTAATCTACCTTTTAAGTATGAGTTAAATAATTTGTGAGCAGTCCCTCATTTATACCACAATCATACAATTTACTTAAAAGAATATCATGATCACCAGAATCAAATGATTTTTTGATATCTAAAGAAAAACCAAATACATGTTACTTCTTACCAATATTTTTATAAATTAATTATGTTGTTTTATAATAAATTACTCGCATTATTGGTTGATAAATTATTTCTAAAATCAAATTTATTTATATCAAAAACATAGTGTTTATTTAGAAATACTGACATAATCCAATATAAAATAATATTTTTCTGTTTAATTTCATTCAAATAAATAGTTAAGTCGGAAAATGAGGAGAGAATCTCTTTAGAAGTAATCGGATTAGATTTAAAAGCTAATAACATTTCTTCTTTTGTGTTTTTTACTTTTTATAATATTAAATTCAGCAATATTTCTGCTAGTGTCATCTTTCCTGTTTTAACACAATACATTATTTTTATATCAACTTCTTTTAAATTGATATTTTATAAATTAGCTAAGTTTAAGGTAATTTTAAATAATGATTCATTAGTTGTTTTAGATATGTTTACACAATGTCTAAGTTGATAGCGAGTTTACCTGTTCAGCAGTATTATAATATTCGAGTTTAGAAAGTCAATTTTATTTAGAACCTCAGCAAATTTATATTCAACCTCTTGAATCTTTTTGGTATTTTCATTGACATTAATAATTAAGAATTATCAAATTTTAACGAAAAATTGTCGATTTTAATAAATAAAAAAGCTATTGATTGTTAAATATCATTAAAAGATAATTCATCAAATTTTTCTAGTTTTTTAAGAATTAATTTTAATGATGGTTGTATATGCTTTTAATACCTATCTAAAAAAATATCGGTATCAGTTTCTCTATAGTATCAGTCTTCTATATTAATTAAGTAATATTATGCGGTAGTAGACACTTATCAAACTTCCAAAGCCGTTTTTCACTTGGTTCCTAATTTATTATAATTAGAAACAGTACTCAGTGAGGTATACTGTGTATGAAAATTTAATTTACATTCAGCAGTCGAAATAGTCTTGAACGACGAAACAATACTTGATAGCACACGACACACGACATTACGATAACGAAATCTACAACCGTTTGGTATGACCCATAATATTATATTAAATTATATTATATTGTATATTTTATTGTTAAAAATTGTATTCAGTGAAATATTTTTTACTAAATTTCAATTCACAGATAACAGATACAGATAATTACGTAGAAAATATACGCTAACATCATTAGTTTCCTATTATATATGATATTAATAAATAACTTTATAGTCAATCCATAACCTTTAATTTCTGGTGAATATTATAATATTTTCAGTAACGATTTAATATTTTTCGTTAAAGTTAAACAAAATTACCTAATTATTAATTTTAATAGGACATTAAGGACGTGACATGCAACGCACATTTGTTGTCTCTGCCTTACGAATGCGTAGCATAGCAAATGTTACGCTCAACAGTCAGCAGATCACGTTAAGCTCCGTTAGTTTGAAAATTAGAGTGAATTGACCCATTATACAACTTAAAGGTAAGATTATTATCTAGGACATATCATAGGCTTTTTATTGAGTAGTTTAAGATTTACAAACAATTTACAATTTTAAAACGTTCATAACTGTATGACGGAGACAAAAAATGTCAACAAACGTCCTCTTAAAATATATAATTTTTGAATTGGTATATCCAGACATCAATTTTTATGGTGAAGTTTCAAAAATAAATATATTATTTACTAAACTCGGTATGTTTATACATTATGCATGTTGTATGTCTATCATCTAACCTAATTAGATAGGTACTAAACTAACTAATATTTAATATGTGTAATGTGTTTTATGCTCTGAAAGTTTCTGTTTTCTAGGTTATTTGATTTAGAATATTATATTTACTCATATTCAGTAAAATAATTGTATATGGTATGTTACTTAATATGAAAATAAAACTTTTAAAGTAATTAATTAGTACATCCCAATATTGGTTGTTCATAAGTATATATAACTGCACTACAGAATATATTGAAAAGAGACAAATATAAAATATGCATGAGGAAGATTTGTAATCTATACAAAATTTTGTTAAATATCATGTAGGTACCTATCAAACACATTTTGCTGATAAAAATAATAATTTGTTACGACAAAGTTATTTTAGAGGCCCCCTATAACAATTATTGTTCGCACTGGAGCCCATAAAAATTAGTTATGGCACTGAACAAGTTATAAGGTTTAACGATAAACTAAAACGTTTAAGTGCGTATTACGACCGTAAATTTCGCTTTGCATATTAATGTAGTAAAAAATAATATTATATAAGACGACGTGCCTACACTTTATTTTTTAATGTTAATATTATTTGCTTTGAAACGTCGAGAAGACGAAATCAATGTCGTACATTCATATTATTATAATATGTTTCAAATGTTCGTAAAATAATAATTTGTAATAAATATTAAAACCTATGCGTTTATAAAAAAAAAATAAACAATAATATTATATGAAAGTTATGTCAGTCACACTATTTAATTAATGATATTTTCAATTTTGCATTACCTAGTAATACTTTTTAAATTATCTTATGATTTGTTCATTAAACAGAAAATATGTATGCATAATATAAAGACGTATCTTTGACTGATTTCAAGTTGATCTGAAATGTCTGATAGGTACTTACAGAAATTTATGAGTAGGATTTAAATGCTAGTTGTATTTTTTTATAAATGTCTCAAAACAATTCATTTCAAGCACACTATACGTTATTTATACATCAAAGAACTTAAATATAAAACTTTTCTATGCATTATTTTTTTATATATTTTTTTTTTTTGGGTGAATTTTTTGAAATGTTTGGGGCATTTTTAAACTTCAAGTACATTCTTCGTATTTTTTAAAATGGTGGTTTATGCTTAACATAAACTACACCACTAAAAAAAATCTAATACGTGTTATTTATTTCACTTCGTCATATTATTTTTCACACAGATGTTTTTACCTACCTATGTACCAGAGACAAAAGCTGCGATGGCTGCACAACGTACTGACAAACAAAATTTTCGTCATGTGCAGGCAGATACGAGTAAATATATATATATAGGTCACTTTATTTACGATAACGCCGAATAATGAAAATTTAAATAATACTACCAGATTTTTGTTTAATAATTCTTATTTAACATTATGTTAAAAACAAATGTTTTTAATGATATTTTTTTAGGCATTATTTAATGTGTTGTAAATTGTAATCCGATTAGTGCATTAAGCATTATTTTTTAAGACATTTTTTATTGTTTTGTAGGGCATTTAAATCCACGCCCTTCTCGTAAGATCAAACTAAAATTAAATGTTATTTGATCATGGTTGTAATTTATTGAAAGGATCTGGTATCCGAGTTTAATATGTACTATCAGTCATCAGATCTGATACCTATATATTATTCAATATTATGTCAAATCGTAATCTAAAAGAACTGTTTGAATATAATATTATATTCTCTGGCACAACACAATATCACAATATTAATTTGAACTTAACATAGTAGCAAGCGTCGTATTATTATTATATATTTTTAAGTGGATACGATGATTTATTAAAACCATAACGCAACAAACAAGATTTTATAAAAGCTTATAAATCTCGTTTTGATCACGTGCTGAAAATTAATCATTTCAGGATTTTTGACGAGCACAAATTCCTTTACACTTTTACAAAAACTACAGACCATGTTTAATACAAAGTGTTTAAACCGAATGTCCACGCACGCATACGTAATATCATAATATAATTGCGTCGCGAATTTCGAAACGAATATGCATTTTAATCACACACTGACTGCGTCCGAACCGCGGTCGATAGGATAGGATATATTATACTACGCTCGGCCTTTTTTTTTTCAGTCAAATTGTACAATATAACTCGACGTGATATGATTATAACGCTATGCGTTTCGATTAAAAAAAAAAATGTATATAATTTTTACCCCGTCGACCCGCTTACGCGTTGGATATTATATTATAGTGTGTTTTGTGCAGTAATAGTCTCCCATATAATGTAATACGCACTGAAAACAAATATTTTTCTGAAATGGCCGACGAATAAAACGATCGAATATTGAACTTACAGCGAGTAGTAGTTAATTATTTAAAAGCATTCGAAGTTTGTTATGCGGGGGCTGAGCAAAGAACACAGCGCACATTTTTAATACACTTTACACAGCTCTTGTATGCTTTAAACGTTTATAACCAATCATCAACTACTAAACTCGATACTTCTGTCTGCAAAAAATTGTGTTATGACACTAATGAAAAAACAAATAAAAAATTGCATCACTTTACAACCAAAAGTAATAGTGGCTATTAAGAAGTAAAACTAAGTAAGTATTACAAATAATAGTGTCACAGTCCACAGGTATTTGACATGTTCATTTTAAGACAGTCGTTTTTGTACTCATCGTAATAATTGTGTGGACGTTAAAGTGTTTAATATAATTGTACATATATATGCAAGGTTACGTAGTCTGAATTTTTATTTATGGGAGGGGGGTGAGTTTTAAATATTTTAACTACAGTTTTACACACTGTCGTTATAAAGTTATCAATATTTATATTAATTGTAATATATAATATGAAAATTAAAACATATTTTTTAGAAATCTGAAGGAATACTAAACATACTCTTCACATAAACACAGCCGAATAGCCGATCCGGGTGTTCAACACCCAACACATCTCCAGGATACGATTTTATGAACATGTGACATATGTGTATATTAGTCAACAATAGTCAATAATAAGTGTATAAATAACATAAAATAAGAGTACTCACCTATATAAATCATTCCAAAAAATATATTGCGAACAAAGGTAATAATGAAATGAGATGTTGAAACAATCGATTTTTTTAAGAGTTTCCTTTGTATAGTTTGACATTCGATTTGAATTTCAATGGAAATAATATATTTTATGGATAACGTTAAATATTCAGTTGAAAAAAATGCCTTGCTTGTAAAAAACGATGGAAGGTATAGAGAAATTTATGAACATAACATATTGTAGGTAGGTACTATTATGAATGGGCATATTGTATATTATTCGAAATGTTAAACGGTGGGTATTGTACAATGTACCTATATTAGTATCAAAAGGTTGTTAGTTCGATAAGTTTCATTTAATATTCAAAGTAACGATAAGTATAGGTACATTGTATACTAAGTAATAACATACTTACCTACGTTTCGCAAATTGTGGCTTGACTTTTATAATATTATCTATTATATTCAAATTATACTTGTATTTCCGTTTGACCCAATTCACAAAATATATTGTAAAATTACAATTATTTGCATCAAAAGAGCTATTTTGTTTATTCTAAATTATTCTGTTATTCATAAACAATTTACACACAAACGGTTTTAAAAGATATTTCTATTTTTAAGAAACAGTTTTCTCTTCGAGTTATTCATTTAAATATATATTATACATTTCTGCATCAAAATATATAACGCAATACAAAATATAATATGGAAAAAATGTAGTGGAACTAAATAAATGGCAAAATATTTGTTTTTATTATTGTTTAAAGCCATCGGAACGAATACCAACTGAAATATTATAATAAGTGACGTGTATAATAAATAATAATAATATAATATCCACACTCTGCAAGTTGAATAATTTGAAAACACGAACCACCGACCTATTTGAGTTCCCTTTCAAAACAGATTTTAAACAGGTGCTTTCCATTGGATTTCAGCTATGTATATACTTAAATTTACTTACACATTGATTTCCTTTACGATTGTTACTTAACATATTTTAGTAAATTATCATCTGCTCGTGGTTCGTACTTTTTTGTCACACTTATGTCAAAAAACCGTAGCACGTAACTCGATATTTTTCCTCTACAAGAAAAACTATGAATCATAAATATTTTTTTGGTAACCATGTATTCGAAAACTTTACGAAAAATCGGTAGGAAACATAACTATATTATATGTTAAGAAAAAAACTAAACAGTGACTGTATAATATTATAGTGAAAGCAATATCACCAAAATGATTTATTATTTGTTTACTGCAGTCGTAATGACAATAATAATTGTATTCAGACACAAGCAGAAGAATACACATTACACACTCAAATATACTGTAGCGATATTATTTTAGTTTAGTGTACACAGTACACGATATGAATGTATCTAACAGGAATGGCAAGTTTTTTCGTATATGCGTCTCAAATAACAAAATATTATGATTCATTCTTTTTGGCCAGCATTATCGTATTAATAATATAAAAAAAAAGACAAACATATTTCACAAGAAAATGCATTACAGGTACAATTTTAAATGTAATATAATAACATTATGTAGGTAATACTAATTTAAAAACAAAAAAACCGATTCTGAACAGAGACATGTTCTGAAACAGGTCATATACAGCCTATATTAATAATTATATTTTGATGTATTTATACTGCAGCTATTAAAGTAATTTAAATTTAACTATTAGTAATATCGAAGGTTGAATTAATTTTTCCCAAAAATGTTGCAGTTTAAAATGTTGTGTGTATAAAATATAATAAAAAATGTGTGTGCTACGAATAAGCACTGATGAAGTTCACTTCATTATAGAGGGTACGAAAAAAAGCAAAGATTATCACCCGTCACGGTCGAAATAACTGTCAAATATTAGGTTTGTATTGAAATAAAATAATAGAATTTTCAATTGAAATTAATTATTATTATTATTATTATTATTATTATTACTATACAAATTACAAAGATTATTATTTATTACCTTAGAAACCTTAGTGTCATGACGGTCAATCGTGACGGGCGATAATTTTTTAAACTCTAAAGAAGTTTCACTTCAATAATATACGTAATCATTTCAATTACCCGCAAATTACAACACATTAACTAAAATCCTTATTCTTCGTTTAAATTTAAATTTACATACCTATAAAAAAAAAATTGTGCTTAAATATTTTTTAGATTTTTCGTTTTTTGTATGAATTACTTACTATTATGACTCATAATATGCCGACAATTTCACAAACTAGAAAATTCGTTTTAGAATTCGGCGAAAATGGTTTTTTAATAGACGGTACTATTCTATTTTGTAAGATCTGTGAAGTTAAAGTGAACATGAGCGGTTGATAAATCGTCAACGAAATAGTATAAAGGTATCAACTACACAACAGTTGTTCTCTTCAAGTACCTCCAAAAAGTGTGAATTTTCAAAAGATTTATGTAAGTCAATGATGTGTGCTAATGTTCCTCTTAATAAAATTATGAATACTGAGTTTCGGTCATTCCTAGAAAAATATACCCTTAAAGATATTCCACGTGAATCTACTTTAAAAAAAACGTATTTAAATGAATGTTACGAAGAAACAATCGATAAAATTAGAAAACATGTCGTTGGGAATACAATTTGGGTATCTATCGATGAAAGTACTGACGCCGAAGGTAGATTTATTGCGAACGTAATAGTCGGAACATTATTGGTAGATGAACCTGGTGACATATTTTTATTGACATCCGAAGTTCATGATAAAGTTAATTTTTCAACAATAGCTAAACTATTTGATGCATCAATGTTTATTTTGTGGCCAGATGGAATCCGGCACGATGACGTACTTTTATATTTTGTAAGTGACGCGGCTCCGTATATGAAAAAAGCTGGTACAGCTATAAAAGCATTATACTCAAAAATGATACACGTCACATGTTTGGCTCACGGAATGCATAGTGTTGAGTTTTCTGGGCTGATGTGTGTTACATATTACCAGAAGTGCAATAATAGATATTTGTACACATTTTACTCGATGTAGTGGACTGTATTTTTATTTTATAATTTAAAGTTGTTTATTTACAATAAAAATTACCAAAATTAACACGGATACATACTTTGGGTGCACGTATGTGTGCACACACGGAATACGACTGATTACTTATATAATTTTCCAGAACAAAACAAAAAGGTATCGTCCGATAAGCGGCTATCATAATAATACACAGTATAACAATAATAATAATAAACTTGATTACAATATAACGAAAAATAATTAATAATAATCATAACTGGATTTATAGATAATAAATTACACACGTTCAGAATTTACTGAACACATAGAATAGCAGAAGAAATACGTAGTCATTTCCCAAAGGTATAGATAAATTAATATCGAGGGTAAAACAAGCGTTTTTGAAAGCACCGTCTCGTATACTATATTATTTAAAACTGAAGCTCCTGGAATTCCACTTCCGCCGGAGCTTATACTAACACGTTGGGGGACATGGCTACAAGCAGCTTCATACTACTGTCAATATTTTAAAGAAATATACAAAGTTTTACAACTTATAGATTCGAGCGATGCGGTTTCTATTAGAGGAGCTAAAATCATTGTAAGTGACCGTTCTGTGGAAATGAACTTAACTTTCATGCAAATTATGGTTTTTACCGTCAACAATAACACAACACAAAAAACAAAAACTCCCGTAACATGAATCAATAGCGATAGTAAAAACCATCGAAAATAAGTTAGAGCACATTATTGACGAGGCAGGCACTAGAATTAAAGAAAAATTAAAAAATGTTTTGGAAAAAAACAGTGGCTTTAATGATTTTAAAAAAATATCAAGCATTTTAACTGTTGAAGCAACGTCAATGGAAGGACTACCAGAAGACTTAAATGGGAATGACTTGGCGCACTTAAAATACGCACCCATAACTTCATCGGATATTGAAAGAAGTTTTTCGCGCTACAAAAATGTACTTACAGACAACCGTCGTTAATTTGAGATAGAAAATATCAAGAAAGTTCTGGTTATTCAATGCAATACATTTACAGGTATGACGGTTACAATATAATATAATAATATATTATGTTTAATAAATTAAAAAAAAAATAATATAATTTTTCAAATAACTTTTATTCTATATATATTTTTAGATTGAAAAAAATACAATCCATCAACCACAAAATACAAGCCTGCAAAACATTAAGCCAAACATAAAAAATAAATTTTTTTGTATATACGTAGTACCTTTTTTTGCATATTTAATAAATTTTATTTTGCATATTTAACATATTTTAAAATTTTTTTGTACATATTTCGGCTTTTTTAATTCCTATAACTTCCGAGCCCTAATTATGAGTTAACCTTGAAACCTTCTATCAAGTGTTCAAGCCGTAGCTATACAAATTGAACTCGGGAGATGAGTATTATTGTTTCATATTCAATTGAATATCTTATAAATGTCGAGCAACAAAATCATTTGAACATTTTCTAATCAATTACTAATTACTAATTAGTTGTGTTGTAAAAATATGGCTTGGTAAAATAGTAAAATATGAAAATTTGTAAAATGAATACAAACATCTTGTTTTGTAAAATCTTTTACTAACAAATGTCAAATAGATCCAAGCACCCAGTATGCTATCTTTAATCGTACTTATTACCAGTGTTGGGATTATCTAGATAATTTTATCTTGATGATTTATCTAGATAAATTTTTAAATTATCTTTATCTTATCTAGATAAATATAAATAAACTGTTGACAACTATCTTAAGAAATTATCTTAGATAAACAATTTACGTATCTAGATATTTAGATAAATTATTCGAGGAAATTTTTGGTTTTAATTACAATTGAATTTTTAAAATTTTTATTCGTTATTATTTAATATTAATATATTGCTAATGGTATAAAAATATTACTATCGGCTAATTTAACAATAATGATGGGTTTATCGTTTATTTGTGTTTATTTCAGTATTAGGTATTATCTGAGTACTATTAATAAATATCATAAATAGGTACCAATTTCACATACATTAACACAGTAACATAGTACGTTACGGTTATATTGATTGGTGACAGGCGATAGCACTCTTTCCCCCTATCCATCGTGTAATTCATAGGGCCAGTTGTTGTACCGTCTATGATTATGGTTAATGTAATTTATAATTCTACGCTTATATACAACAATTAATATTAATTTTAATACCTATTTTATATTTATTATTCATCCAGATCTCTCTGCTCTATTAAAAGGACACTGCATTCTGTGGCTGTGTTGGTTATGAAAATAGAACAGTTAAACATCTATTGCGAAAAATATAAATTTTCATATTATACAATTTATCTTAATTTTATCTAGATAAAATGGTTGTTTAATTATCTTTATCTTGATAAGAATTAAATTTATTTATCTTTATCTTTATCTAGATAAAAATTTAGTTATCTATTCCCAACACTGCTTATTACCATGTAAATAAAATTATTAATCAAATATATAGAATACGATTTCCAAAAAGTAAATAAAAAAAAATGTTTAAATATAAAATTATAAAATAACGTAAGTACATTATTTTGATATTCCCGATTTTGTTGAATTGACCGGTTTTGAAATAAATAAAGTTACTGCTATACGTTACCCTCTAATTGAATATGATGGTTATCTACCGATAATTGTTAATCGCTTCTCAAAATTAAAACTTACAAACCGGCCGGAAGTGGTTACCAGACCCAAAATTAGCCATGTTTACCGGTTACCGCCAAAAACTGGTTACCCGTTTCAATCCCTGCTTTAAACAAAATACTAAAAGAATTGACATTTTTAAATGCTTATTTATAACTTAAAATTAGTCTAAATATTTTAAATATTTCACTGACTAAAAGATACGACAATTTCAATAAAATGTTTCAAGTTTCTACAATCAATGCTTTTTGAGTTAGAACCAACAAATGAGAATTTGTTAATTTACGTGTGAATATCCAATTTCATAAAAGTTTAAACTTCTGATGCATTACGAGCTTGCTCATAAAAAATATATGCGGAATTGAGCAACACTTAGACTGACAGCGAGTTGAAACAAATTGTAAAAATAATTAATAATTATGTATATTATACATTATTACTAGTTAAATATTCAGAGTGTTTTGTTATTAGAAATTACAGTAAGTCTTGAGTGAGATGAATTTGTGCTCGACCTGGCTAGGAGAATTCACGTCTGAACTATATTCCTGTTCTTTGACCCAATTACATAATGTGACCCTGCATTCAAGGAGATAATAATTGACGTAAATATTTTCCCCTTTTAATATTATGATAAGACTTGTATCGATGTATATTTTCCAGGATTGGATAAGTATATCAGAATTGATATATCTCCTATATGCGGCTATATGTGGATGTCTTCACAATTTGTCCTCGCATTCCGCATATAATCGAATTACAATTTTTACATGAAATCGTCTAATACTATATATCATATATGACGTATAGTGTTTGTTTTATTGATGATATCTTATGTGGATTTATTATACGAACATAAAACACACAATTCCTGTTTGACCTACTTTAAGAATTATAATATTGAGTTATAATATAATATGTATCGTAATATACTAATATGATATATCTACTAAATATGTTGAGCATATTATGCATAAATTACTATTATGGGTATAGTATATTGTTATTTTGTAGTAATTTATATGTGTGTATACAGAGTCCACAACTCATCTATCAAAACCTATAGTACCTATATGCGTCGACAATTTCGAAGATGAAAATATCAACTTATCAGTAGTCCGTTCTAATTGAAGAAAAACAAAACTTGAACATAATATTATACTAAGCGTCCAAAAAATGTAAAACGGTCTTCCGCAAAATTTGGTATTAATGGTTTACGACGGCCGTCATAGACGTCGAATTATAATATTTAGCGTTTCTAGACATATTATGAACACGAAAACGGTCGGCGGATACAACATTCGACAATCGTTCGGACAGCCTAAACGGAATTCGTGAAAACGTTGTTTTTAATCAATGGAATCGATGTACGAAATAATAAAAAAAAAATCAAGTCGTAAAACCGCGAGCACCACCGTCCGACGCAGGTCCGAGCGGGTCGCAGGACAACAATATCGAGTTGGGGTAAAAGATTTCCGGCGAACGACATTTTTTATATATATTATTCTATTCCGTTCTATTTTTTTTACCGAATGGTTCCGAGTAATTTATTACCGAGACGGTATAGTATTTTCATCCGGCACAGTGCATTTGATGCGTACGCTAGTTGTTTTGTACGACACACACAATGTGTCCTGCCGCAGGTTAGATAGGTTAGGTTAGGTATACATACACACATACTGACCGACGACCGAGCAAATAACAGTGATGACCATTAGTTTCGTTTCGTTCCACTTCAACGTATACGCCTACCTCGTATAGGCCCCGGCACTACCGTCACCTCCACAGTCGCGCGGGCCACCTCCATATACAGTGGAAGCGGTGCCTTTTATCGCCCCCCACACCCACTCCCCCCCCTTGATGCTCGTCGTCGACGGTTTTCCGTTCGACGGGGTTTTACACTCACCCGCCTCTTTCGATTGTCCGGTGTATGACGTGCCCTAAGCGCATTTCCGTGTCAAAACACGAAATCTGTCCATTATTAAATTGTCACCACGTCCGCGTGTGCCCCGCACCCTACGCAGGGATGACGAGCACACGAGAGCTAGGCACGTATATTATATAATGCATTATTTAGAGTGTCGTCCGTGTGCGCATACACTCACACACACACACACACACACACACACACCTACACACCGACATAAATGACTGAACGCGTCACACGATTTTCGCCAACAAGTTTCTCTTTGCCACTCCGGTGTTTGTGCCGATCAAACGAAATCGCTTTGGCACCGAAACGTCGCGATGAATATTTTATTCGGCTTAATAGTGCACCCGTACGCGCTGTCGTTAAACTAAAAGTCAGTCTGATGTCGATTTACACATAATCTATTATTATATTATAATATACCATAATATTGCGATACACCAAGAAGACGGATGCTGGAAATAAACGGACGCTAATCGTAGAAATTATTGTAAAACAATAATTATGTCACCGTCGCGAATCACTAGCAGTCGTTTTGATTTTGTTGTAAAACTATTATTTATTAACAAAACGCAAATCGATCGCTTCGATTACATAAACTGAAGCAACTATAATTAAGTATACGCGAAAAGTGAACGGTTTAAACCGCAATGGTCTTCACTGCGTTGTTACTTTCATGCATGCCTCAGCCAATTATATTACTGTCGATCAGTGGCGTGACCAGTAGAGATGGATTTTCGGGATATGATACCTTCCACCCTTTAAAAATCCACGGTAGGTACTGCACTGCAGTCCGATGTCGGCCGAGTGTAATGCTTTATTAATACATATTTACTGCGAGGCCTCTTCACCGAGGCGGTTGTAATATTATACTTAACAGTGAAAAAATTGACACTGATGTTTTCATTTTATACTGTGCACAATATTTCGTAAAACGATACCGAGAGAGTATCAAAATATCGTTTATAATTATTTACGTTCTCGAATGACAGAGACTTTTTTTCCTAAAAATGTTTGCACCGAAAATTATAGTAATATAGTAGGCTCATACCTGCAGTTATCTGTACAGTGTATACACTTGTATTGGGGGGGGGGGGGGGGGGTACGGTGCAATGTTAAATTAACTAGAAACTATATTATAATCTGGTTGGTCGGTCGCTTGTAGATAATAGTTGAAAGTTCGTAATTTGTGTAAAAGCCCTAGAGACCAAGCGTATTTTAGCGTTCAACGACGTTTGGTTAAAGCTCGCGAATTAATAGAGGCGCCGGTCGCACCAGTATAATATAATGCAGTCCGTGGAAATAATTATGGAAATTTATTACACTACACACACGCACGAACAGCGTTTTAAGACCATGTTTGTGATGTATTATGTTATATTATTATATACGTCGGTTGAAATTAATATATGCCATTATAACTCCTGCAACATAAAAAAAACATTTCAATGTTCCCAAACAACCAAATTGTGAATTTTTTAACATGATAATATGTAACAAATAATCGATCTGAAGTAGACACCAGTGTCTAAAATAATGACCTCGCGTGGGTCCATACATTACCTATACTACAACGGCTAACGGATAAGCTAATAAACTACCCCGATCACAACACTTCACTCCAAAACCTAATTGAGACTTCATTAATTTTTCTCCTATCCATCTTCAAGATTTCAAAGACCTATCATCATTAACATAAATTAATATATATTTGAAAGCGTAGGTACTCTGGCTTTTACCAATACCTACTTCAAAATTTGGCTCGCATAAATAATTCGTTAAATATTCCGGCTAATACTCAGCTCGTTATCTTTCCTCTAATTATCGACTGTCTAACCTTTATTATTTTTTGTCTACACTCAATCTATTCCATCAAACTGGATTCAACATTTAAAAGTTTAATAAGTATTAATTTGTAATATTGTCGAAATGATAAATGATTTTGAGTACCACGCAGGTTTCTAAAAAAAATAACTCTTGCAACTAAAATAACAATATGACTGAATTATTATTATATTTGAAGATATGAAAAAATTCCTATAAGGAATTTATCCTCAGCTAAAGCAATACCACTAAATCCTACTCGGCAGTAAAAATAACGTGCGTGTGCGTTATGCAGTTATCCCCGACGGTAGTGTGCTGCAGTCGTAAGTGCCAAAATAATATCGAAATAAATTTCGCAACGACCACCGATGACGCCTCTCGAATTTGAATGTCGGAGAGAACAAAATTTCCCAAAATCCAGTGACGTGACTACCGAAATGCTTGATTGCGACCAGTCGCGTATGTAATGTGCACTGTGTAGGTAGGTAATAATATCAAAAATACAAAACCGTTTTATTCGACACGTGGAAATATGAATAATATTCCACTCTCCGCAATACGAACGATTGAATGATGCCGGATAATGTGTTATGATATTATTGTTAGAAGAGCGTTAAACACGGTATCGATACTATATTAATATAGGGACCTACCTACGTTATGCTAAAATAAAAACTCAGAACGATAAAAAAACGTTTTACCAATAATAATATATTATTACGGATTACGCGTTTTACTGGCACGTCGTAAAATGTTCGTGTAGGCAGCGTACGCAGTCGACGAGTTACGAACATTATATTAAATCGGCGATTTACTATACCTTTGCAGGAATATCGGGATTATAATATAATAATTTACTATAATAGAGGTACTTCACGTTATATCGGTATTTTTCATCCGTTCTGATTGGATTATGCGTTTTTAATGTCGGCTAGGATTTCATTCGGATCCGTGGTCTGCGGGTTCGGTTTGTTGAAATGTTTTAGAACTCTATCAGGAGAGTGTGTTATACGCCGAGTCCGAGTGATGGCGTACGTTTACGTTTTCATATTATGACAATTGACAATGATATTAAATATACGACATGCGAAAAGACAACTCATTTCGTACTGAACAAAAATTATTAAAAATAATTTGAACTATATATACGTTTTAATGGTATGTCTGGCATGCGATAAAATATCTCTGTTGCCGAGACATGATCATTATTATTAAATCGACGATCAGTGCGATATTATCTGGATTATATAACTGATAGCGATGGAACACACACACATATATATATCTGACATTTTTATCCGCTGTAATTGGAATATTATGCATTTTTAATGTCAACTTGATTTTTAAATGTCTGTGGTTTGATTCGATATGTCGGTTATTTAATTTTCAACATTGTTCAATAATTTGCATTTTTAATTTATTGTAAAATAATATTATCATAATTTTAAATTTGACGTCGTTAATGGGTCTAAAAAACATCTAAAAGATGTGCAAATCTAATTTTTAATCTCAACTTCAAGACACGACATGAGTCTTGAAGTACTACAATTTAAATAATAAATAATATTATATATATACAACAATATAGCATCATAATATGAATTAGGATGATTTATTTAAAATAAACGGATTTTTATTTTAATTGTATCAATTTTCTTTTACGTTATTGATTTTAATCTTTAATCGACATGGTACTTTAACTTAACCCATAACTTACTTACTTATTGTAAATTGTTGTCTTTTTATATTATGGTTCAATAATATCGATATAATATATTTTGATAATGATATTTAATAAATAAATATTTGACCCAAAAACTGTTTACAGTTATTGATGATTACCTATTTAAAAGTTATATTTAAAATATAAATATTTTCCGTGCTACATATTTTTACGTTTTTTCCGTTTTTATTTATAAACAACAATATTTTTATATCAAATTTTTATTCTTTATTGTATTGAACTCTGGGAGTAATGTTGTGCTGCGCAACTACATTTGCAACACATCATCAAGATGAATTGAAAAAAAAAATATGCGGGATAAAAAGATTTAGTGTTCAATTTTGTTGGGAGCATTTTGCTGATTCACAGAAAATATATTTATAGGAAAAAAACGGCCAAAATGTTTGTATGTGAAGTGTACCGACTAAATGGAAATAAATAAATATTAATTTACCAAATAAAAATGGAATAAAATAGTGCGCATAATATTATGTCAATATTGCAGCAAGGCAAATAGATAGGAAGTCAAAATGTAGATAGGTACCTACGATGTAGTAGTGAGTTCGATATCCGGTATCGCACAAATTATTTCTACCGATTTTTTTCGTCATCGTCGTGCAGCCGAACCATCTCGACCGCATCACGCATTGGCAGAAATCAGTGGCTCCCCAAATGTCCGCGGACCCCCAAATTTTTAACTGAGTGGGATCGAAGCCCCCCACCCCCGCTCACATCGGTGTTAAAAATGTTAGCCTCCCCTGAAATTTTAATGGATTTCTGACTTTGCCATCACGATCTCGTTTCACTTTTCATCTCGCCCGTGAACGTCGAAGTACTTAGACGTATACCCCGTCAGTAAAGTACCTACGCGTGTTTCCGTCGTGACGACAGACGACCCCTTAAGGGTGGTTTTTCCGCACCTCTGACATTTCGGACAGTGATAACGGACCAGTGGGGTTACGCGAACTATCACCACACGACCTCGTGTGTAATATGTCTGTGCGTTTTGTCCCCGTCGACAAGTCTGTCAGACTCAGATCTCGACTGGGTGGCGCATGACGATTTGTCCACGGTCCACATATCAGATGGCTGAGTTTACTTGTGACCAATACACCGTCCGATGGCGACATTACATCGTTGTTTACCGGTTAATGTGTGTATCTGGTAAAGACTCTCTCTATATATATATATATTTATGTGTGTGTATTTATTTAAATTAAAATCGTACAGTCTTTTACTTGGTATATTTGATTTGTTCTCACCGTGTCCATAACATAGTTCCTTTTTGTGTTGTTATAATGACGACGGGACGTTGCAGGCGCACAGAGCTTGTGCTGAGACATTTGTAAAACTGCGCGTTATATTTCTAAGCATGGTATCAAACGATTACAGCACTGTAATGTACCTATAATAATTAATATCAAATTTGATAACAACGTAATTGAACTCTATTTGAAATGAATATTGGAACTATGATTATTGATTGATTCAATGTACCTACGTTGATGGTAATTACTAATTAAAAATTAATAGTATATACAATATGGGCAGTGGCGTAGCGAACTTTAAATCATATGGAAGCAAACAAATTATTTATGACCTACCCCACCCAACTCCAACTGATGTATACGATACTCATATGCTCAAATAGGGGGTTGGGGTAGCACCCAAAATAAAGTTCAAAGACTGACCGTGTATATGGGCTTTATGAGGTTATGACCCACCACCACCCCCCAGAATCCAGAAACAAATTGCTTCTGAAAAACATGATTCGCTACGCCACTGAATATGGGTATGAATATTAATCTGCATGTACGTGGATTGATAGATAGTTGAAAAAATGATAATATAATTTGTTTCAAACTTGAATTTACATTAATAATATTTTAATATTATAAATGTATTATAATATATATTTCATATAGGTTCTATAGCACCTATTTTAGACACTGGTTAAATGCGTATCTACAACTGCCCATTTTAATTTAAAAGTTACCATATCTCTGTCGGCCGATGTATAAATTATTGTACTTCAGTGTTTCCGCCACTGCCGCCGTCAAAAATAATAATAATAATACAAATATTATTATCTGATAAAATAGTCCGATCTCGGATAATATAACTCTATCAACAGCTAATATCCTGCAAACGGCTGTGGGAAATGTACATCAGTATCTATTAGGTATAGGTACGTCTCAGGTCTTATGACAAGTTGTTTCTATATATTTTAAAAATGGAATGGCTACGACGTATCGTTTATTCCATGTGACGGTTTTGCGAAGAGTTATTCGCACATATTGTGTAATATTATGCAATGTACAAAAAGTTAGTTCCGTTTCGCAAACCGAATGAAATTATTGCTATCCATTTCACGAAACGGATCAGAACGCGAAATGGAAGTGACATGTTATTATAATAATATTGTACAGTTATCGTTTACTTCCGTCGTGCCGTCACTGCTCATTTTATTATCAACATCTTCAATAATATATCGGACGAGACGCCACAGCCAGACATCGTGGCTGCACCCGCCGCCGATTTTACCACCGATCCGGAAATACTGACCATAAATTGTATGTGTGTACCCTTGTATCATACGCAGTGACTGTTATCATATTTTACTATCGATTAATATTATCATATAAGTGTGTCCCACGCGGTCCTCCGAAGAGACGTCATAGTCTTGTATAATTATTAATTACACATATTTTACTCAACAGGTGTCATATTTATTATTTATTTCATTATTTGATATTTCTGTTTGTGTAATCCAGCGGTTCCCAAACTGCGCTCAGCAGAGTTCTGGGATTCTACGACAGTAATTTCAGGGCTCCGTGGACATAATTTCTGAACTCAATTTAAATAAAGTAACATTTGGTTTATCGTGTTTATTTTATTAATACATATCATTAACCCGAAAATTATTTTTTCGTAGTCGAAAACGATATTGGATGAGATTTGGTACTGGAGAGTCGTATCAATTGCTTTTATCGTTTATGATTATATCATTAAGAAATTAACGTCATATAATAATGATTTATTACAGTAACCCTATTTAGAACTTGTGCCAAATTTACACGTTTAATTATAAATAGGTACAATTGTATAGGCAAACTTATAATACTGTTAGAAAAAAATAATAATATGCACATAATATATTAGAATCTAATACTGAAGTCATTATTTACCATTGATTATTTAGTTCAATTAATATTATAATATGAAAACTACAAAAATCAATGATAAATAATATAAAATAATAAATATACCTAATAAATACCTAACAAATGAACATTTTATTTGTTTAAGCTTGTAAAAAGTATGAAATCACGCAGTAATCAACACTTCATTAATTATAACGTATTTATATTAATAATGCTATATAACATTTTCGTAACAATGGGAATGCAGAGGCTGGTTTATCGTACAAACGTAAATCCTATTGGCGAACAATTTAACGCTACAACAATTTGATTGCTCACGTGTGTTAACTGCGGTTCGTACGACCATTCCGAGCGATCAGTCTCTCACATTAATTGCTGTCTAGGAAGTGGTCTTAAGTAAAGAATAAATGTCCACAGTATACAACTGGTAATTCTTTTCCGTCTCCAGAGTAGTAATCGTTCACGCTCTTAATAGGTCCGGTGGTCAGTAATATTATTTTCTTTAATCATATATTATTATTCGTTTAAACCTGAAAACCGTTACCACTCAAATTTACCCCCTCCCTATAATATTGTTAATAATTTGTATGTCGTCTGACATGGAACATTCAATGCGGCTTCCAGAAAAATAATTTCTAAAGCGGATAATTTTCCGATCAAGTTAGCCTATTGATTGTCTCGCCACAATTTTTCAACGATTTAGTATATAACACCAGAAACAAAGTTCACTGAAATGTTATATATTGTGAATGATATAGTTCTGTATAAATATTTTCTTCAATCAAATGCGGTTTAGAGTTTTAGACGTGATATTGTTTTATTTAGATATCGATATATGACTTAATATTTTACAACATGAAGGGTTCCACAAAGTTAAGTTTTTTTTTTGGAGAGAGATGTATGGTTGTTGTATTGAAAGTGGGTTTTTTTTTAGAAGCCACGATATTATTATTAAGCTCCTCGCAAATATTTACATTTGACTCTATACCTCAGCGAAAAGTTTTTATTATTTATTGCATATAAATACTTTACGTCAATAAGTTATTCAGATTATGACGGCTAGTGATAAAGCTGCAGTGGTTCGTTGGTGTTATATTTTCACGAAAAAACTTTTCTAGTCGTGTATAAAAGCTGCTTAAAAAGTTGCGTAATATAATAGCTCCACTATTGATTGCAAATTGTGCTTACTGCAGGTTAAACCGGTAGTTTATGGAATTTCCGAGTAAGTTTATAAACGAAATATCCAAAAGGTGATAATGAAAATCGTAGGTATCTATCCACATCTAACCGCGAGCAATAGGTACTAAAAATCAATTTTTTACGTATTTAATTTACATTCAACAGTTATTTATTATTTAAGTTTTAATAAAACGAAATGGGCACTTTGAAGATAAGTTCGAAGGTTTAGTACAGCGTATGGTCGTATACCTATACCATCTTCCATTTTCGTTTTAGTTTATATAATACCCTTATACCTAAATCGTTTTAACTGCAACAAATGTTATCTTCTTGGAATTAAAAATTGTACGGTTTCCGTCCAGGATCGGGATTATTATATAATATATACTCACCACCAGTTTTATTATTTCGACGGCTTGTCTCCTGCAGCTAAAAGTCGAATTGTCCGGACCGCACAGTAAATTCCTGCTGAGACCGTCTCACGTTGTACGGTGCACTATATATATATATAGGGGCGGAATTCCGCGGGGGCATGACGTTTGATTGTGATTTGCAACCCTCGAATTTCTAGCCAGACTTAGGTCGGTCACGGCTCGTGTGTGTGTGTGTGAGTGGCCGGAAACACGTCGAGCCGATGGTTTATTGCGGATTCTTCCTTCCCCGTTTAATTCGAGGACGCGCGCCATTTTTCAATAAATTGTGTTCTCAGCAGCCGTGTCGCGTAGGGTTTATACCGTTATTTATATATTTTTATATATTAAACGAAAACGTGCTTTTTATATTATAATATACATTGTCTAATACAGTGCGCCGCCGAGTCTTTTCCGGCGGTCTCGCGGTCTTGTTATAGACGCGAACTTATTCGAAATGATATTGTGTCTGCACAAAACGTGGTATATATTGGTATATTGTTATACTTTCAGTCGGAATTTCATTTGAGTTCGCACCGCTTGTCTCGGCCTACGCGTATAGCCGTTCAAATAATTCGTTGACCTCATTTCAATGATTCCATAGAGCGTATTGTGGTTTACCAAATTGTATTTCATTTTGTTTTTACCATTATTGTTTTTGTCGTATACTATTACTATAATAGTATATATAGACACTGCCAATCGTTTGAATTGAAAAAATTTAAATACGCTACTTTAGTGTTATATATCTGTATTCAATTGCAGTGCTGAAGTACCTATATATTGCTATTTGTTTTCTCAGAAAACATCTCACTTTAGGTTATATTGTTTTGTTGTTATATTATTCCATATTATTACATAATATTAATATATTATACTATTGTTGTTCTTAACATTTCGGTCGGTATTATTTTTATTGTTGTTTTACTATAATGACAGTTGGCGGACCTTTGACGATTTCGTCGTTTCCGGAAGATCATAGAAAACGCGGTACCCCTAATGCAGTGTTATTGCCAACAGGATGTGTATAAAATTGGCAGCATCCGAATTGCGTGCCAAAAAAAAAAAGAGCGACGTCAGTCGACAGCCGAATTTTTGCTTGCGCGTTTATTTATTTTTTTTTTTACGACTGATCCGAATCGCGTGCTCGTATTTTTAGTGACAGGTTTGAACTGCCTGTGTAGAAGTTTGAACGCAATAAGTGATATTTGCCGAACACCACATATAGCATGTCGTATACTAAATACGGAAATAGTAAATTCGATGTAGGTACCGTGATATAATGGGGGTTTCTCAAAGGCACTATAGATTAGGGATTTGCGATTAGATAATTTATGATTTGCAATTAATATGTTTACAACGAAATTTGTAAAATAATAGTTAGCATGGATTATACGGCATATTATTATTATT
>NC_042495.1:114704865-114705953 GCF_005508785.2 Acyrthosiphon pisum
ACGAAAATACGCACACATCTTAGTCCCCATTAAAAATATAGATTTATGGCAACATTTTTGGCAGTTATCCGAAATTTCTACGTATCATTTGATTACAATTTGGCGTGAAAATGTACAAAAGAGTTTCCAAGAATTCAATATAACACATTGTGAAATAATAATGTATGATTATAAATATTCTAATTATATGTTTAAAAAGGTGGGCAAGTGAATGTCGCTCTACTGTACAGTAAATTACAAGTGGGTCACTGTATAATGGATGGTATTAAATTTGAATTCAATGATATAATATCATTGTATAAGAAAACGATTCTGAACAGAGACGGTATGTCAGTCTAGGTATAAGCAGTGGCGCCGAAGTCCATGCTGACGTCGGGCCGTGGCCCGACCACTTTTTTAAAAAATGTGGCCGGTCGGCGATATTTTATTCACTTCATAACTTTATTATGAGCATGAGTATATTTAAACCGTGATTATGAATAAATGTATATCAGGGTACCTCTATATTAAATAATTAAGATATTGAGGCCGGGAAGTTTTAAAATTGCCCGACCACTTTTTAAAAACTTCGGCGCCACTGGGTATAAGACATAATATTATATAGGTAGTCTATAGTATTAAAAAAAAATGTATCTATAATAAATTCCAAATTAATCATATCACAATATCTATAGTTATACTTATAACGCATTATACATCAACAACAAACCATGATACTATCATAGATGTATAATAGTATACTTTAGAAGTATCAAGTATACCCACGAATAATATTATACAATCACAACAAAATAACTAAAATAGTTATTCTAGGTTTTTAATATGTAATTTCGTCCAAATTTGAACTTAAAATGACTATAAAAATAAACTGTGTAAATGTATTTTTTAGATTTTTTGGTAACAGAATAAATTACTTACGTGGAATCTTGTTATAAATTTTCAATTCTTTGATACGCAAAAGTTGAACATTTTATAAATTTTTAACTACAAAATAATTATTGAATCTTAAATTTGATAAATTTTGTCAAAATTCGATCTTTAAATGCTTATAAAAAAAATTGTGCCTATGTATTTTTAATATTTTTCAA
>NC_042495.1:114706003-114707172 GCF_005508785.2 Acyrthosiphon pisum
CACGGTTGTTTGTTCCGTAACAGAACCCCCCCCAGATTTGTGCTGGGGTGGGAACCATTCAGCGCAAATTTTCATTTGTGCGGAACAAATGTGTCCGTGTCTGTGCTGCTTTGTATACTGCTGTTCTTAATTGGTTGTTACTCATATTTTCCTGTAGTCTTCATGTTGACTGCTTATTGATGAATGATGATTTGATTGCGACTTTGCTAGATTTATATACTTTGTTTCGTGACGTTGTGTGCGTTTTGATTGGTCCATCCGACTGACCAATCCCATACGTGATATTTATTATTGTCAATTGTTTGGTCTGTAATACGGACGAATTTCAGCGATGTTTGTCAGCTGTTGTTTGTCCGTTGTCGGGTCTCGTATTACTAATGTATTCTGGCTTATTATTTTTACTACCTCGTACGGCCCGTTGAAAAGGTTGGACAGTTTCTTTATTTCCCCGTGTTCTGCATTTGATTGTTGGTGGTTTTTTATAAGTATCTGTTGTCCGACTTCGTATTTGTGTATATATGGGCAACCATTGTTCAATTGGATATCGTATTCTTCATCTTTGGTTAGTTCACTTGCAGTAATTATGGATGTTTCATTGCTTTTTTTTTTTTTGTGCGGTTGTAGTCTTATGTTTTGCTTGCTATATGATATTCGTTTTATGTGTTTTTCGGAATTGACGGGATCAGTAGCTATTGGTCTCCCTACGCCATAGCCTCCCCGTATAAGTTTTTTGTATCGTCATCGAAAATGTTTGCCTCTCCCTCCTCATTGGCTGACTCGTCATTTGTGTCATCGTGTGTTACGAGGTATCTGATTGTTTTTTTATCTTGCGCTGATGCGTACTGTGTTTGTCCACTTGTCCCATTTATTGGTCGTTGGGTTGCTTGTCGTGGACCTGATTGTTGAGCGCTATTTTGTTGTGTAGACCCCGTTTGTGTATATCGGCCCCCGACTTGTTGTGAATTACTGCCATTCGTGTTACCGTACCGACTAGTAAACGGTTGTGTTTGGTTGTCGTTTGTACGAGTGTACCGACTAGTGAATGGTTGTTTATTATTTGTCATTTGCTGATCGGTACTGTTCTGTTTGTTGTAATTATTTTCTAATTCACCCAACTTTTCCCATATGTTGAGGAACTTTTTTTCTTGCGTTGTCTGTATGTAAGCCTG